>NC_134789.1:25791226-25803726 GCF_046742065.1 Oratosquilla oratoria
CTTCTGAGAGAGTTCTTACGTTTTAAGTATATATCTTCATTTTCTTCATACTGTTTAATGTACAAGGCTTGGATCTACTTGGACAGTGCTCACTCACATTGGGTGATACACTGCTAGTAAGCACATGAGGCAATGCGGTTGGACCTTTAGGAGACGATGATCCAACAGAAACACACTTTTTTTTTTTTTTTTTTTGCACTATTCATAGTTGCTATGAAGGGCTTTTGGCAGTAATCTCACCTTCTTGCCAATTAGTTTCTGGTGAGATATTTCTCTGGTGTCACCTTATTCATTATATTCGGTGAAGCCCTATATATTTAAGGCCCCGCATGGAGAAGTGTCCCATGCGACACAATGGCCGGTTTTGAGTTACGCACATATAACACTATTTTGGCCCTTCTACTTCAATATATATGTGAGTGTGTGTGTGTGTGTGTGTGTGTGTGTGTGTGTGTGTGTGTGTGTGTGTGTGTGTGTGTGTGTGTGTGTGTGTGTGTGTGTATGTGCATTTGTATGTGTGTATGTGTACGTATATGATGGGTACTTGCTTGTGGCATATGTACGTGTATGTATGCGTATGCGTCTGCGTGTATATCATATATATATATATATATATACATATATATATATATATATGTATATATATACACATTATATATATGCATGAATATATATATATATATATATATATGTGTGTGTGTGTGTGTGTGTGTGTGTGTGTGTGTGTGTGTGTGTGTGTGTGTGTGTGTGTGTGTGTGTGTGTGTGTGTGTGTGTGTGTGTGTGTGTGTGTGTGTGTGTGTGTCTGTTGTTGTTGTTGTTGTCGTTCCCTAGACTGTCTGTCCGAGCAGTCCCGTCTCCCCAAGGAAGGCCACAGCCGAAACTGGGTTTTCCCACAAATCCTTTATAGAGTGTATGTTGTGTTGTTTGCGTGCATGATTGTGTATAATGCAGTCTTCCATTATGTGTTGTATGGTATGGGGTGAAGTGTTACATCCTGGACAGCTGTTCACAACACGGTCGTCCAGCCTCTTCTGGTAGCTTAGAAGTGCTGGGTGGTGACCGCATCGCAGTCTGGCCAAGTGGACTCTGTCCTTTCGTGGGAGAGAGGATTCAGAAGGGTGGATATCAGGGGGTCTGGCATGCAGCAGAGTGTTGTCTTTCAGTGTGTTAATGGAGCGGTGAGTGATATGATTATGAATATGTTTCCGGAGGCTGGTATTTGGTGGTTGTGGAGGAAGAGAAGAGAGTATCTGTGCGTAATAAAGGTCTTTGGGTGTAGTTTTAATGTTTCTTGGTGTGTGTGGGTGTTCTGCTATGTAGTGTAGCGGGTGTGATGTGTTTGTGGTGGCTGCAGCAAGTGTTTGTGTGCCTCTCATGTCGAGGTGGTCCTTGACTTTGAGGACTTTTGTTTCATGGTGTAAATGGTCTGTAGGTGTTGTATTTGTGCAGCCTGTAATTGTTTTTAGGGCTTTGTTTTGTATGATTTGAAGGGTGTTGTGGTGTGTCTCACTGAGATTAGGAGCCCATGCAGGACTCGCATAATTCATCACTGAGCGTATGCATTGTTTGTATATTGTTATATTAGTTTCTTTGCTTTGTCCAAATGTTGTTCCAGTGATTGACTTAAGTGCGTTAAGTCTAGGTGTGCATTTGTTTTTTATGTTTGTGAGGTGTTGTTTGAAAGACATGGATGTATCGTATGTTACACCAAGAATTTTCGGTGTGTTTGTGTGTGGTATTAGAGTGTTGTTGATGTAGAGATGAGGTATGTATTTGTGTTCTTTTGTCCAGTTGGTGAGAAGTGTTGCTGTAGATTTGGTTGGAGCTATTTTGAGTCTGTTTGTGATGAACCATGTGTTGAGTGTGTCAAGGTAAGGCTGGATTATTTCTGCAGCTTTGTCTGTGTTACGATGTGTGCATGTGATTGTTATGTCGTCTGCGTAGGAAGAGATTTGTATTTCTGAGGTGTCTGGTGTGGGTAAGTCATGCATGTATAGATTAAATAATGTGGGGGATAGAACTGAGCCCTGTGGTACTCCGTTCTTAATGTTTCTGATGTGCGATGATTGGCCATTATATGACACATGAGCATTCCTGCCTGCCAGATAATTGGCCAGCCATCTTTTGGTGTTATTGTGCATGTCTGTGTTATATATTTTATTTGTTAGGTTGTGGCGGGGGATAGCATCAAAAGCTTTACTAATGTCCAATGTTATAAGAAGTGTTCTGTGGTGGGGCCTATCTGAATTGATGCCATCTAAAATTCTTTGTGTGAGGTTTGTCAGAAGAGTGTTTGTGGAGTGTAGTGGCCTAAAACCGTGTTGTGAGTCAGCAAGGGGAATATATGGTGTGACAAGTTTAAGTATTAGGCGTTCAATGACTTTAGAGGGGGTGCAGAGAAGTGTGATTGGGCGGTGCGATGTTGGGATTGTTGGGTCTTTGTTCGGTTTTGGAATGGTGATTATTTTACCATGCTTCCAGATGTCGGGTATAGTGTTGTGTGAATAGCTGTAGTTTGCAATGTTTGTGAGTGCGTGTATACCTTGTGGTCCAATGTGTTTTAGGTGGATGTTGCTTATGTTATCAGGGCCACAGACAGATGAGTGCTTGAGATTATGCATTATGAGTTTTGTCTGACTGTCTATGAAGGGTGTATAGTCTGAGTCTGTGGGGAAGTCTTTCTTACGTCGAATGGTGCGTCGGTCGTCAGGGTGAGATGTAAGATGGCTCGTCTGTGCAAAATGACGTATGAGTGCGTTTGCTTGTTGTCTGTTTGAGGGTAGATTATCTGTTGTTGTGATTATTGCTGCGTGAGAGCGTGTAGTGTTAGTGTTGGATAGTGTGATGCTGTTGAGTGTTTTGTACAATTTGCTGGTGTTTGTTTTGTGATCAAGTGTATTAATAAAGTTTTGCCAATTTTGTGTTTTTTGTTCATGTATTTTATTGGCAATCACAGTGTTTAGTGTTTGTATTTGGTCTGCTATGTTTTGAGGGATAGGTGTGGGGGTATCGTGTTTAAGTGTGTCACGTTGTCTGATGAGGCCTTGGATTTCTGGTGTGAAGTTGGGGTTGTGTGATTTTCTGTTGCCTCTAGGGATGTATCTCTTGTCTGCGTTTTGTATGATTGTATTAAAAGCGTGCACAGCATTGTTTATGTTTGTGATTGGTGTACTGTTAAGTGTTTCAAAATGTTGTTCTGTCTCTTCAGTAAAAGCTTCCCAGTTAGCTCTCTTGTAATTGGTGTAAGTGTGTCTGTGGCCAGCTGGGGTGCATCTTGTTTTGGTGGTGATGATGATGATTGGAAGGTGGTCAGAGCCAAGGGCTCCGACCACTCTCCATGATGTTGTTGGGGTTAGGCAGGGGGAGCAAAAGGTGATATCAGGAGAGGAGGGAGTGTAGAGGGCTTGGTATGGGATATGTGTATGATTATGCGTGTTGTTCATGATAGTCAATGAGTCGAATTGAGTCTGTATATCAAGCCCTCTGTCTGTGTCAGGGTTGTCGACATACCAGGCAGACGACTTGGCGTTGAAGTCACCACCCATGATCAGGTTGGGGATTGAGGTTAGTTGGCTAAGTTGAGGTCTGAAGGTGTTTGGAACTGTGGGGGATGATTGGGGGGGAATGTACATGTTAACTATTGTCAGTGTTGAATTGTTGCCTGTGCGGATACGAATGGATTGGGTTTCTGTTGTGTTATCTGTGGTAGGGAGGAGAATTTTGGTTGTGGCACTTGTGTCCACAAAACAGATGGAGTGGTGGATCAGGGTGATGAGTCCACCGCCATTGCCGTCAGTCCGGTCTTGTCTGATGGTGGTGTAATTATGAAATTATGGTGTTTTGTGTGAGTGTCTTAGTTTTGTTTCTTGTAAAATCGCAATGTGTATGTTGTGTTGTTTAAGAAAGTGTTCAAGTTTATGTTTTTTAGTGTTAATACCGTCAATGTTGTGTTGTAATATGTTGATGTTGTGTGCTTTGTATGTGTTGTATGTTGCCGTTTGGGGTTGAGGTTGGGGTGGTAGTGGGGAAGGTGTAGGATCTGGGTCAGAGGGGGGGAAAGGAGAGATCGGGGACAAAGGAAGGGGAGTACTAATCGGGGGTAAGGGCAAAGGGAAATTGGGAGTGGGTAAGGGTGTTGGCTGTGGTTGGGGAGGTGGGAGTGGGGTTACTGGTGGGCAGGTAGAACATGTCCAAGTGTTTGTGTATTGGTTTGTGTCAGCAAGTGTTGTACAAGTGAGGTGGGCCCAGTTTTTGCACATATTGCACTGAACTGAGCCCTTTGTCTGTCTGCTCGAAGTAATGGGTTTAGAGCATGTTGGGCATGTGTATTTTGTGGTGGGCCCAGGATTGCTCTCTACATCTCCGGCTAAAAGTAGAAGAGGAGGGGTGATCGCCGGTAAATCACCCCTCAGTGCAGAAAAAACGTAACATTGTATGTTGGAAACAAGGAATGTGGTACTCCCCCAGGTAGGCGTAGCTCCTCCTTGGGGATCGGTGCCATCTGCGTAGAGCTGATGGCCAGGGGTGGTTGCTGCTGATTGGCCCCCAACTCTTGGGGTTGGGGGGTGGTCCCACGACGTAGACGTTGCAGCTCCAGGACCTGTGTGTGTGTGTGTATATATATATATATATATATATATATATATATATATATATGTATATATATATATATATACATACAGGGTGGGCCACAAAAAGAAGGACAAAATAAAATTGTTACAGTTTCTACAAATATATAAATTTTTGCAAGATTTTTTCATCAGACGTGGACAATGTCTCAAAGTTTTATTGTATTTTTTTTTTTTCAAATTGATGAATTTTTGGCTATTGTAGACATTGATTTTTTATATGTTCAATCCAGGCCCTTCGCTGTTGGATGACATTCGCCACTCTCATATTGAAATTGTTGACAGCTCTCTCTCCAACATGTCGTTAGGAATTCTCCGGATCTCTCTCCTTATGTTTTCTTTCAGTCTGTCAATTGTGACTGGATTATCCACATACACTCTCTCCTTCTGTTAGCCCCATAGAAAGTAGTCCAGCGGGCTGAGATCAGGGGAGTGGGGCGGCTATGGATTGTTGGTCCTCCTTGAGATTAATCGGTCACCTGGAAAGTGTTACCTAAGGGTACTGAAGAGTGCGGTCAGAACAATGAGGTGGTGCACCATACTGTTGAAACACAACGGTGTTCATGTCAAAATCTCTTCTCCTCCTTAATGCTGGATTGAAGCATCTTCGAAGCATTTCGATGTATCGGTCTGAATTTACTGTCACTCGATGACCATTATCTTCTTCAAAGAAGTATAGGCCAAAAATACCATTCTTTCCAAGTGCACTCCACACGGTTATTTTTTCTACACTCAGAGATTTTTCAACATGTTCATGAGGCTGTCCATTAGCCCAAAACATAAAGTTTTGCTTATTCACATGCCCACTCAAATGGAAGTGCGCCTCGTTGCTGAAGAGAAGACAGTCCAAAAACTGAGGTTCATTCTCAATACGCTCACAAATGGTTTGGCCAAACTCAAAGCGTTCAGTCTTGTTGGCCTCGGTTTGTGCTTGAAGAATCTGAACCTTGTAAGGAAACAGCTTTAAGTCGCCGTGAATGATTCGGCGCACTTGCTGTGACAGCCGTCTGGTGGACTTGCGAGGCGACTGTTGCAAGTAGTCCCTGAAGTCTTAAATGTTACCTGGCGTCCTCGCTGTGATTTTTGGACCATAGTGGCCTTTGTTGTTGTTAATCACACTTCCAGTGTTTCTGAACTTTTCTATATATATATATATATATATATATATATATATATATATACATATATATATGTGTATATATATATATATATATATATATATATATATATATATATATATATATATATACGGTTCTAGTTCCGAGTTTCTGAGTTTATTCCTGACCGGTTTCGCTCTGTGTGTGTGTGTGTGTGTGTGTGTGTGTGTGTGTGTATGTATAAATATATGTTTATATATAGAGTATATATGTATATATATGTATATATATACAGTATATGTACATATATATATGTACATATATATATATATATATATATATATATATATATATATATATATATAAAACTTACACTCTCAGGAGAGACGCAGAGTGTGGGGTGATCTAATAGAGGTGTTCAAGTGGACCAAAGGTTTTAACAAGGGTGATGCAAACAAGGTCATCATATCAAAACAACACGGCAGGACCCGCAGTAATGGATTTAAACAGGATAGATTTAGATTTAAGAATGGAATAGGCAAGAATTGGTTTACTAATTTGGTGGTCAACGAATGTAATAGACTTAGTAACCATGTAGTGAGCGCTGAAACCATATATCTATTTAAAGAAAATGTTAGACAAATTTATGGATAGGGATGACAGGTGGTGATGCATATGGGGCTGCCTTGTGTAGGTCTTATGGTCTCTTGCAGTCTTCTTCATTCTTATGTTCTTATGTTCTTAAGGCGATGCCATTTCACCCAAATTATTCACAGCTTGTTTGAAAGAGATTTTTAGAAGGTTGAGTTAGGAAGAGAAAGGTTTGAAGATTAATGGCGAATATTTGAGCCACTTAAGATATGCATATGACATTATTCTTATTTCAGAGAAGGCAGAGGACTTGCAAGATATGCTGAGTGATCCGAACAATGAAAGTCTTAAAGTAGGTTTAAAAATGAAAAAGAGTAAAAGCAATGTAATGTTCAACGCGAAAGTTCAAAGTAAAGAGTTCGACAAGGTGCCACCCAAGGGACAACTAAATAAAATCAAAGCCCATGGCATAGGAGGAAAAGTGTTAGAATGGATTAGAGCTTGGATTAGTAACAGAAAAGAGCGGGTTACCATAAATGGAGTATAATCTAGGTAGGGCAATGTTACTAGTGGGGCCCCCCCAGGGCTCGGTTTTGGGTCACTTGTAGTTCATTATGTACATAAACGACTTAGACGATGGGATAAATAGTTATGTTAGTAAGTTTGCGGACGACACTGAAACAGGATGCCTAATTAGGTCAGGAGACGACGCAGAGATTCTGCAGGATGATCTTAACAAATTGTTCACATGGTCGGTGAAATGGCAAATGAACTTCAATATCTCTAAGTGTAGCGTGTTAATCGTCGGGCTACACAACCCCGAAAATAGATACAGCTTAGATAACATGCTTTTAGAGAAAACTGAGTGCTAGAGAGACTTGGGAGTTCTAGTGAGTTCGGACCTTAAAACCAGGAAACAGTGTATTAGCGCCAGGAATAAAGCTAACAGAGTATTAGGTTTCATTACTAGGACGGTACCGAATAGAAGTGCAGAGGTAATTATTAAACTCTATCTAGCGATAGTTGGACCCATCCTTGACTATGCGGTACAGTTTTGGTCTCCATTCTACAGAATGGACATCAATTTAATAGAATCAGTACAGAGAAGGATGACCAAAATGATACATGGACTCAGAAATTTGCCTTACGAAGAGAGGCTTAGGCACCTTAACTTACACTCTCTGGAAAGACGCAGAGTGCGGGGTGATCTAATAGAGGTGTTCAAGTGGATCAAAGGCTTTATCAAGGGTGATGCAAACAAGGTCACCATATTCAAACAACACAGCAGGACTCACAGTAATGGTTATAAACTGGACAAATTTAGACTTAAAAAGGAAATAAGTTTACTAATAGGGTGGTCGACGAATGGAATAAACTTAGTTACCATGTAGTAAGCGCTGAAACTATCAGTTGTTATAAGAAACGATTAGACAACTTTATGGATGGGGATGACAGGTGGTGATGGATACGGAGCTGCCTAGTGTAGGCCTTATGGTCTCTTGCAGTCTCCTACATTCTTATGTTCTTATGTTCTTAACAGTGCTGAACTGGTTCTCCATGATTTAAACTCGAGAAGGGTATACTAGTAAGTCACATATATTTGTACCTTTTCCGAGTTGGAGGGGAGCGATAGTGTCATTGGCAGTATGCAAATGTGTATGATCTTCCTTAGATGTGGAACATAAGGGTGAAAAAAGAGAAATACATTTGATACAGATGGATTCAGACATACAGGTATACGTCGCTTTCCTTGGTCCAACACGGATGTGAAGTTTTGTGTATTCACGAGGATGCAGCGTTGTAGGGCCAAGTAATACTGCGTGAGTTTGTGTGGAATGCGTTAACACTCAAGAGACTAGGGTTGAGTCAAGTAAAAGTTCATCCATGAGAGGTGATGGTGGATCCTCAGTTGGTGAAATACTAATGTTGTTCAAGGTGTGCGTAGTTCCACGTTTGGCTGATTTAGACATGCGGGAAGAATGAATACGCCGCTTACAGTGGAAAGACATGTCTACAGCAGAGGGAGGTGAAGAACCCTGAGAAGAGGTAGGTATATCCTCACGTGAAAAAGCAGAGCTACTGTCAGTGGAATGTGTACTGATATCAGAACAGATTACTTGGTCTGTGGGAAATCCCTCGGCCACATGAACGTTACTAACAGCCCAAGTTGAAGGTGCTGAAGGCAAGGCAGGGAAGAAATTACCCGAGTAAATTATTCTATTTTGGGAAGAATTAATAGAAACATCATATTCTGTCATTAAGGACAAACCTATGAGGATGTCTCTAGGGAAATGAACACCACTTACGTACAAGGACACTAGAATAAAGGTGTTAGTGGTGGAGAAGCTAACATTAAGTGTGACTTTACCAATCACTGGATACCATCAACATTGCAAAGATGAATATCGGGTCGTTCCAAAATTGTGACTAGCTTTCTTACACTGCGGAATGAATTGAAACTCTGAATTGGCATGATGTTGAGTGGGGAACCAGTTTCTATAAAACTGAAAGGGGTGTGATATCCGACGTAGCAGCAATTGTCAAAGCATGAATTCAAATATCAGAACTAGAGAGGGTATGCACAGGAGGAGATTGGGAGGGGTCTGAGTGGGTGGTAATTGGGAAATAAACACCGTGGGAACACTGGGTGTGTAATTGTTATTTGAGTGAAGAGTGACAAGAGGAGGAGGAAGCATGTGAGGTAGGGGAGGGAGGTCGTGAACGGGAATGTTGAGACCTGAGGACACGGCACTAGTCTGTGGAATGAAAACAATAACCGTGGAAGTCACAGGACTGACCTTGAGGAGTGGATAGACGTTTCCAGCACCTAGTGGCAATGTGGCCAGGTTGTCAACTGAAATGGCAAACAATGCGTGGTCTGGAAGGCGAGCGTGGATGTAAACGAGACGTCTAACGAGAACAAGGAGTGCGAATTCTCGAGTGAAAAGGTAAAGTTGTTGCTTTGTGATCGGAACTGACTGGCCAGCAATCTGAGACCGTGGTCTCTCGGAATCATTTAATTTTCTCGAAAATTCTATTAATATTGTTTGTGAAAGAAACTCAACTGTGGACAGTTTCTTAGGTTTGTCAGGGTGTAAACGAGAGAGGAATGCAAAATAGGGAATTTGGGAGACTACATTGTATAAGGTTATAGTGTCGTTGGAAACCTAGGCAGACATATTTAAAGCACTTGTAAGTTCACTTTTAAGGCTAGAGGTTTGTTCCAGGGATTTTTCCTTAGTAGGATGGAGACTTCTGTTAAAAACTTTGAGTTGTACAATGGGAATAATGAGCCTACTCGATCAAATATGCCAAAGGATTTCTTGAACTGATCTATGAAAGTAGAGTATGACAGGGTTTCGTCGAAGATATCCGATTGAAGGACATCTCCGGCATGTGTGTTGTTGAGGTCTACTCGGGACCTAAAAATAGCAAACTCCTGTAAGTCATCAGTCACTTGACTTCGTGAGATTTCGGCATCAACTCCCGAAAGGAAGTTGTGTACAGAAATGTTATGTCCATTGAACAAAGGCTATGAGGATGTATCGGTTACTAATGTTACAGTGGCATTTATATTTGGAGAAGATGGAGTGGATGAAGAAGTCATAACAGGAGATTGGACTAGGTCAACAGGAGGAAGAGGTGATGCCTTTGTAGAAGAAGGCTGAGACGTGTTACGTTTTCCCTTACTTATCATGAATTTACTCAAAAGGAGATATTGCACCTGGAGATGTCAAAAGTAATATTTACTTACCTTACAAACGAAGAGATGAATTACAGTCCATGCTGGATGGGATTGATAAGGACATACAAGTGTAGACACAAAAGAGAGCCTCAAAAAAATTACTAAGTGTATAGGTAAGATTACTATATCACTATGTACATGTGTATAAGAGAATAGTATTTGAAGAAATGTAATAAGACAACAAGTAACACTAACTACACTAAAAAGAAAAATTGTCGATCGAATGTTTACAGATTTTTGGCACGCGGAACACTGCGGTTTGTTTTGGTTGTGGGAACCAATTAACAGAGGGTTAACATGAATAGAGTACCGAAAATGGCGGAGAGGTTGCAAGAGGGCGTTACTGTAAAGGGACGTACGCTGCAGGAGTACTACTCACTACACACTAAACCTAACACAAGGCACTAAATGTAACACGATATCGAGAATGAATCATTTAACGCAAGAAGTCCGTAGTGGTGACGGGGAACGGAGGGGTGGTTGAAGATGTCTGAACGGACGATCGGGCCTTTGAACGACGAAAACGGAAGGGGTGACGGAGGGATTACAGTAGCAACAGCGACGACGAAGTTGGGTGGTGAGTAGGAGAAGGCTACTCCAAGCTGCTGGCGATGTCTGGTAGAAGGACCAACGAAAATGGTGGCGAATGAGAGGCGGGGGAGGTTCGAAGCAGGCGAATACAGTCTCGCTAGCTGGTAGCGGATGGGGGGAAGAGGAGGAGAAAGAGGCTTGAAGTTGGTGGTGCACATTGGAGCTTGCACGTGCAGTCCTCGAAGTTTGGTGCCTGCGTATGGTAGGTGGTGGCAGCTACGAAGCGAAATGTGGAGGCTCGATGGGACCGGTGGGAGGAGGAGGTGGAGGCCTTGTGCTTGCTACTCGTGCATGCCGCATGGTAACGCTCGGCGTAAACAGGAAGTTTAGCAGGACGGCTTGGGATACTGCATATGTAGCAGGACGCGTAGGCCATTTTCGAGAGGAATGAAACGATTTGTAGGCTTGTAAGAACACGATGAGAGGTTTGAAGTCGGCCTTGGCTGGGGTGAGTGAAAATCCCCCAAATATATATATATATATATATATATATATATATATATATATATATATATATATATATATATATATATATCTGAATTTTCACTTTCTTGAGTTTTTAAAAGATATAAAGATATTATTTCACTAAGAGATTAAAATGCCAAAATCATATTTAAATCAGATATTTTTATGATCAACCACTTGACGTTGTATGTTTACAATAATATACCATTATTCACCAATTGACACTAAAATATTTTTGTTTTTATTTTTAAACGTTTCAAGTTGTAAAAGGTAGCAACTAATTAATAGAACATTGTGCATTTTTTATATTTAAATCAGACATTTTGTATTGGCTTCCAGATGTTATAAATTTACAAAAAATATTTGATTAAAAATACATCAATGATAATAAACATGAGATCATATATTTTCTTTTTATTCATTTATTTATTTATTTATTTATCTATTCATTTATTTATTTATTTATTTATTTGTTTATTGCATACTATTATTCTAATATTAAAGTCTGAATTTTCCATGCATAGTAACTGATGAATTATAGTCACACTTTGAACGAACCTTTGGCATAAGCTAGCGAGAGGCAACATGAGCCCGAACAAATCCGTGATATATCAATGGATAAAAAGATATATATATAATAAATAAATAAATAAATAAGAATAAAGAACTAAATAAAAAGATAGCTCTCAGGCATTGTATCACGTCATAGAATGTTTACAGTTATAGTAGACCTCTCTGCGGGATGCCGTATCCCTTCCCTCAGTCAACCACAGTGAAGATTACCATTGTGTAGTGTATATACACATATTTATAACACTCATCGCTTATTAACATAGAGCAGCACATAACCTTCCAACTCAATAGCTCAAGCTTAACTGCAAGGCAAAACAATCTGTCCAGCTACTACAAACCTCACACAGCCACTGAACATGTTAAAATTTGAATATGCCTTATAGTAAAATGGCTGGTGGTCGATCAGGAAATGCTTCAATTATATTATAATTTCACGTGGTTGATAGTATTTCATTTAGGCACCTTTTCCAAACTCAAGCAAATTTAAAATGAGAAAAAAAAATCACAACCACCCTAGTACATATAGCAGGAAGAGGTAGAGGAAATCCGGGCGTGGGTGAGGTGTTGTAGGAAGCGTGCTGTAGGATGGTGGCTAGGTGCGTAGAAGACATAGAAGACAGGTGTAGCTTGTTCCAATACAAAGCAGAGCACGTGTGATAAAACGTAGATGCAAGGAGAGTTGTAAAAACCAAGCTGCGCATATACAACTGAGCAGCAAGGAAAGAACGTCGAAGCACTGGTTGAGTTCGTATCACACCGGAACACAGGAGGTGATGAAAACGAAGATGTAAAGTACACGAATTATTACC
>NC_134789.1:25816226-25818726 GCF_046742065.1 Oratosquilla oratoria
AATAGTAATAATAATAATGATAATAATAATAATAATAATAATAATAATAATAATAATAATAATAATAATAATAATAATAATAATAATAATAATAATAATAATAATAATAATAATAATAATAATAATAATAATAATAATAATAATAATAATAATAATAATAATAATGATGATAATAATAATAATAAATACATACATACATACATACATATACAAAGGCTTTTTCCCCCTTCCAAGGGAGGTAGCCAAAAAGGGAAAGGCATAAAATCACTCCCACCCATTTCATCCCTAAATACACTCCACACCCCTCCCGCCCTTCCTCTCATCTGAGCACCTCCTGGATGACGGGTCATCCCTGCACCCTGCCCACCGCCCTGGGTCAGAAGCAGTGTCGCAAGACACAGTACATCCACAGCAAGGCCGCTTCATTTAATCGGCGACCCCCCCTCTCCGTCCCCCCTTGCATATAAGGCGAGGACGGGGAGAAATCCCTTCGGGCTGCGTCAAAATTTACTCACACATACTACCCCCCCACCCCCCGCCCATTCCTCCTCATGCAGTCACAACATCATCCATATACAACCATTCTCCACTCACCTCTGTCTTCCGTCCTCTCCCTTCCTTCCTCAACAGACATTCCCCTCTTCCCCAAAGCCCCCTTCACCCCATCCATCCACCTCATCCTAGGACGTCCCCTCATGTTCACTCCCTCCACATCTGCCTTCCATACCTCTTTTACTAGTCTTTCTTCACTCATTCTTTCCATGTGTCCAAACCATCCTAATATTCTTTCATCAACCCTATCTCCCAAATCCTTTTTCACCCCTGTTCTCCTCCTCACCTCCTCATTTCTCACTCTATCCAGCCTAGTAACCCCCACCATACTTCTCAGACACCTCATCTCAAACACATTCAAACTCCTTCTCTCTTCTTCTCTTATGTTCCACGTTTCTGCCCCATACAGTGCTGCTGGCACAATCACTCCTTCATACAGTCTCCTCTTCGCATCCATTCCCAAATGTCTATTCCTCATTACACTCTTTAAACCACCAAGGCATTTACTCGCTTCTCTCAATCTACATTCTACCTCCACCTTCACTCCACCTTTTCCTGCTACACTTGCACCCAAGTATCTAAAACTATCCACTTCCTCCAGTCGCTCTCCCTTAATGTTCACTTCCAGTCTACTGCCACTTTCACCCCTTGTACATCTCATCACCTTACTTTTACCCACATTTATCTTTAGCTTTCTTCTATCACATACTCTCCCAAACTCTGCCACCAGCTTCCTCAATCCCTCCTCTGACCCTGCCACAAGCGCAGTGTCGTCCGCAAACAACAGCTGGCTCACCTCCCACTTTTCTCCATTTTCTTTAACCATCTCCAATCCCTGACTCACTACCCTAGCATTCACCTCTCGCACCACCCCATCCATGTATAAGTTGAACAGCCAGGGCGACATAACGCATCCTTGACGAAGTCCCACCTTTACTTCAAACCACTCACTCTCTCCATTTCTAATCCTAACACATGCTCTACTACTCTCATAAAAACTCTTAACAGCTCCCAAAAGTTTTCCTCCTATCCCATAAATCTGCATAACCTCCCACAGTGCCTTTCTGTCTACCCTATCATAAGCCTTTTCCAGATCCATAAAAGCCCAAAAAACATCCTTCCCCTTTCCTATAGCTTTCTCACATATCTGTCTTACCACAAAGATCTGATCTACACAACCTCTACCCGTCCTAAATCCACACTGTTCCTCACCAATTACTCCTTCTGTTCCTCTCCTAATCCTCCCAATTAAGATCCTCCCATAAGCCTTCCCTACTACACTCAACAGGCTAATCCCTCTGAAATTACTACATTCACACTTGTCCCCTTTTCCCTTGTAAAGAGGAACTATACAGGCACTACTCCAGTCCTCCGGTACTCTACCCTCTCTCCAGCAAACATTAAATAACCTCACCAACCAGTCCACCATCACTGAACCTCCCTTTTTCAGACATTCTGCATGACATCCATCCAGACCAGGTGCCTTACCTGCTTTCATCATCTGTACAACTGCCTTCACCTCATCCATCCTTATTTCTCCTCCATTCTCCTCACTCATCACTCTCATTTTCTTCGCATTTCCCACTGCAGCTATCTTTCCTTCCCTATCCTCCTTCACATTCAGCAACTCCCTAAAATATTCTGCCCATCTTCCCCTCACTGCCATCTCTTCCATTATCAACTCTCCATCTGTACCTTTTACCTTTTCTTCCCTACTTGATTCGCCTCCTCTTCCTCTCTTAATTTCTTTCCAAAACATCTTTTTATTACTTTCAAAATTTTCTGTCATACTCCTACCCCATTTCACATCTGCTCTCCTCTTTGCCTCCTTTACCTTTTGCTTTACTTCTCTTTTCTTTTCTTTGTACGTCTCATATGACTCCCCTGTCCTCTTTTGTAACCAATCTGTGAATGCTCACTTCTTCTCTTCTACAACCTTCTTTGTTTC
>NC_134789.1:25821226-25836226 GCF_046742065.1 Oratosquilla oratoria
TATATATATACATATATATATACATATATATATACATATACATATATATACATATATATATATACATATATATATACTGTATATATATATATGTGTGTATATGTGTGTGTATGCATATATATATATATATATATACATACATATACGCATATATATATATATATATATATATATATATATATATACATATATGTATTTGTATATATATATATATATATATATATAATTATATCATTATTAATATAATTATATCAAAATTTCCTTCTTTCCTTGTTTCTCTTCATCTGTGCCGCTCTGTTTCTTTTATATGTTACTCTATCTCTTATCCTTTGTTCTATTCCTTATCCAATGTTACTTTTTTTTTTACTCTATAGCGTTTTCTTCACATTTCTTATTGTACAATGTACTTCACATTTTGTCTCATTTTTAGGTTTCATTTAATATTTTTTCCTCACTACTACCTCTTCTATTCATACCTGTTGGTCACTTTTTTATTTTTTCCTATTTCTAAAAAAAGACAATTCTATTTTCTTTCTTCCGCACTTATTTCCTTCATCTTTTTCCTCCTCTGTTCTTCCTTTTCTCAATACTTCTTTTTCTTCATTTCATTTTTTCTCTCTTTCATGCTCCAACTTATATGACTATTTTCCATTCAGCTTTACTATCTTCAATGTTAATCCTTTTTTTATAATTTTTCTCTTTCTTTTTATCCAACCAAGCTTCCTATTGCCCTTAACCTCTTTGAAGCCCTTCTGCCTATTTGCCGACCTTCCGCCTTCTCGCTTCTTTGGAGCAGACCCACCTCTTCGCCTGTGTCCGCCTTCTAGTCCTCTTTGTCTCTTCGCGCGTATCTGGAACGGCCCTTTCTCATCCACCAGTTGTAAAACTTCGCTCTCCCTCTCTTCGCGTCTCTGAAAGGCTCAACCCTTTCTCTCTCCATCTCTATCTACGCGTCAGGTCTTTCCCCTTCTTCGTTTTGATACGTTCCATCTTTTTCTCCTCCCCTCCCTAATCCCATCCTCTTTTCACTCCTTTGTATGTCAAAATTTTCTTTGAAATATATTTCGCACCCCAAATATTCTCGTCATCCTTTACCTACAATTCCTGATTGTATACCTTGTCGGCAATTGTATTATTTTTGTATCCCTTTTTTTTCATCAACATTTCCATGTTATCTTTCTTGTCAGGTCAAACTAACTCATCTTCATTATTCTAAAAAAATTCTCTTTTGATTCTTGATGGTTCCTTTACTTTCTTTTCATATCAGCGTTCTAATTTTTCTTGACATCTCCTCTTTAATATTCTACTTTTTTTTCTCTACCCCCTAACCTTCTGATGGTCTACATCCTTCTTCTTCTCTCCCACTTCTGTTCCTGTTTCCCTTTCGCTATTGTGTTCTGTTTTATTTTTTATCACTGTTTACTGACGTTTTCCTAATTCCTTACGGTCACATTCGTGTTTTAAACTCTCTCGATTCTCCATTTCCTTTCCATTTTTTTCTCTTTAATGCCTTTGAAAACATCTCGTTTATCTTCTCCTTCTTTTCTCTCATTCAGCTTTCTATTTTCACTTCATGCTTGAACATGTGACTATGAATAACCAAATGGGGCTGTGAGGAAACGTGGACCAAAACAGCTTAGGTTTATTGTTATGACTTTCCAGGGTATAATTTCTCAAAATGAGGTCACTTTGAACCTATGAATATAAAAATCTCTTGTCATAGTTGGCACGGTTGCCTTCCACAGGCTTCCAGAAAATATAATAATGACGACGAAAGAGGATAATTTCAGTACACACTTTAACAATATCTGTATTCATACGTGTTTAGCTGTTTATCAAAAACGGATAAAATAGGAACATTGACCTAATAATAGTAATGCCGATTCAAGTCCCTTGTCACTGAATAGAATACCCTGACTTCAGCTAGAATACATAGGAAAGTGCCAACAAGTACAGAAGGGGTTAATAAAGATATGCTATAACCTCTTCTCCCATACCCCGACAATTGAGCGCAAGACAATTAACTACCCACAATAGAACGCCGACAACTGAGCGCACGGCAGTTGAGCGCTACGACTATTGAGTGCAACAGCAATTCAGCTCAGACATGGGAATGCAACGGCAATTGAGCGCATGAATCTTGGGTGCCGACTTTTGAGTGCAACAATATAAGGTCGTATTGATATATATATATATATATATATATATATATATATATATATATATATATATATATATATACATATATATATATATATACATATGTTGAGGCATTGTGACAGGTTGGTAAATGTAGATGAGGAAGAACTAAATCTGAATCCAAGTTTATTTCTGACTAGTTTTGCATAAATAGGTTTCTTCAGAGAAATAATGTGTTAAGGAGAAAACAAGGCAAACATATATATACACGGGGCACTACGAGGAGCTTCGGAGAGCTTACCCAGGGAGTCTCTAATAACCATTCAAGAGGTGAACATGTCATAGCCCTGACAAGAAATATGCTAGAATAAAATTAAGAAATTTTGGATATATATATATATATATATATATATATATATATATATATATATATATATATATATATATACAGACGATAGGTAAGAATTGGTTTACTAATAGGGTGGTCGATGAATGGAATAAATTAAGTAACCATGTAGTGAGCGCTGAAACTTTCAGTTGTTTTAAAAAACGATTAGACAACTTTATGGATGGGGATGACAGGTGATGATGAATACGGAGCTGCCTAGTGTAGGCCTCATGGTCTCTTGCAGTCTTCTTTATTCTTATGTTCTTATTTTCTCCCAATTTTAGAGGCAATATATATATATATATATATACATATATATATACATATATATATATACATATACATATATATACATATATATATATATATATATATATATATATATATATATATATATATATATATATGAGTGGAAGGTGGCAAGGAGGCGCAGGAAGATGCAGGAGTGAATATTCTCTTACGTTTCGACGGATGTCTTCCTCAGAGAGACTACAGACTATCAGATCTTGTGGACATTATATACCCCCGTTATGGCTCATCCTGCCGGCCGTCTGGGAATGGCGCCCGCTGATTGGCTAATCGTTCCCCTGCGAGCTAGTGCATCCAAGGTCATTCTCGCTGCGGGTCGCGCCAGGCTAACATGTCCTTCTCGGTGATTGGTGACTGGGCTCGTCGTGATGTGTGCGGCTTCTATGGTTTTCCTTGATCTCTTTCCCAGTCCGTGGTGGAGAACCTCGACGTTATTCCAGTTGGGGAGATGCCCGTGCGTATCTACGTGTACCACCAAGGAATTGGAAGTTCTGTGGTGGAGTAGATCACTCTTGTGTTCGTACACTCTTTTTTCTATGCCACGCGATGACTCTCCGTAATACGCGGCCGGGCATCCTCCGCATGGAATTTTGTAAACAATGCTGTTCTGGTTTTTGATGTTCTTGTTCTCATTCTTACTTACTATGTCTCTGATTCTTAGTCCCGCGGCATGTGCTATGTGGATACCCTTGGTGGATAGAAAACTAGTGATTACTTCTGCTCCTTTTGAATATGGTACTACCAGGTAATCTCCTTCTTTGTTCATTTTGCTACTTCTTTTCGATATCATAAATGCTTTGTTCTTTAATTTATGTAGAAGACCTGAGGGGTACATGAGTTTACGAAAGGCCTCGGTTATGTATGATATTTTGCCTGTCAGAAATTCATCGCTGCATATTCTTATAGCTCGTAGGTAGAAACCTATTATCACACCAGTCTTTGTTTTCGTGCTGTGCCGTGAGAGGTAGTGTATAAAATCGTCTCTGTTTGTGGGTTTTCTGTAGACAGAGAATTTAGCGCTGCTGTCCTCCCGGTGAATGAGTGTGTCCAGGAAGGGTAGCTTTCTTTCCATCTCCATTTCTACCGTGAATTGGATATGTTCGTTGACATCATTCAACATGCGAAGTTTGTTGTTAATATTTGACTATTCTGGCATTATTACTAATATATCGTCCACGTACCGGAACCACTTCGAGCCTCTTCCTATGATTCGTATGAATTTGTCTACTTCTAGTGTTTCCATATATAAGGACGCCATTACTGCACTCAGAGGTGAACCCATAGCTAATCCTCTATGTTGTACGTATTCTTGTTCTTGGAAAACAAACGCGCCGAAGTTAACACATAGAGATACTAGCTCTATGTAGTCCTTTTTCTTAATAGGTAACTATTAATAGTAAGAATGAGAACAAGAACATCAAAAACCAGAACAGCATTGTTTACAAAATTCCATGCAGAGGATGCCCGGCCGCGTATTACGGAGAGTCATCGCGTGGCATAGAAAAAAGAGTGTACGAACACAAGAGTGATCTACGCCACCACAAAACGTCCAACTCCTTGGTGGTACACGTAGATACGCACGGGCATCTCCCCAACTGGAATAAAGTCGAGGTTCTCCACCACGGACTGGGAAAGAGATCAAGGAAAACCATAGAAGCCGCACACATCACGACGAGCCCAGTCACCAATCACCGAGAAGGACATGTTAGACTGGCGCGACCCGCAGCGAGAATGACCTTGGATGCACTAGCTCGCAGGGGAACGATTAGCCAATCAGCGGGCGCCATTCCCAGACGGCCGGCAGGATGAGCCATAACGGGGGTATATAATGTCCACAAGATCTGATAGTCTGTAGTCTCTCTGAGGAAGACATCCGTCGAAACGTAAGAGAATATTCACTCCTGCATCTTCCTGCGCCTCCTTGCCACCTTCCACTCATCTGTCTCCACTTTATATTACAATATATATATATATATATATATATATATATATATATATATATACATATATATGTGTATATATATACATATATATATATATAAATATACATGTATATATTTAGATATATATATAAATATATATATATACATGTATATATATGTATATATATATATATGTATATATATATGACGTAAGCGGAGTAGAAAACACAGGACTCTTAGTCTTGAGTTAATTACTGAGTAGTTATGCAGGTATACTTTTTTCAAAGGAACATTCCTTTGAAAAAGCATACCTGCGAAACTAGTCAGGAATAAATTCAAGACTAAGACTCCTGTGTTTCCTACTCCGCTTATGTCAACCTGTCAGAATGTCTCAATATATATATATATATATATATACATATATATGTACATATATATATATATATATATATATATATATATATATATATATATATATATATATATATATATATCAAAGACTTGAGGCCAAACCTAAACATACAAGCAGAAAATTTCAAGGCCATTTTAACCATGCGACTAACTGGTACAAACACAAGCATACAACAAGCCGCTACAAACACAAGTGTGGGACAAACGCTACAAACCCAAGTATGGGACAAAACGCCACAAAACCAAGTATTTCGTCATAACCCGAAACCGGAGACTCTCCTAAGCATACAACAACCCGCATATACCCAGTGATCTCTTCCAGTTACTCAGTAACCTCTCCCAGTTGTCCAGTAACTAACACAAATATATAAAATGAAATATTATCACACCATTTATAGAAACATTTACAACTTAATCATACATACATACATACATACATATACCAAGGCACTTTTCCCCCTTACCAGGGGGGTAGCCAAAAAGGACAAGGCACAAAAACATTCCCACCCATTTCATCCCCGAAAACACTCTACACCACTCCACCCTCCATCCCATCTTAGCACCTCCTAGATGACGGGTCATCCCTGCACCCTGTCCACCGCCCTGGGTCAGAAGCAGTGTCGCAGGACACAGCACATCCACAGCAAGGCCGCTTCATTAAATCGGCAACCCCCCCTCTCCGTCCCCCCATATTAAGGAGAGGACGGGGAGAAATCCCTTCGGGCTGCGTCAAAAATTGTTGCTCACACACGCTACCTCATCCCCCATTCCCCTGTCCAATCCACCTTATGCATCACAACATTTTCCATATACAACCATTCTCCATTCACCCCTGTCTTCTATCCTCTCCCGTCCTTCCTCAACCGACATTCCCCTCTTCCCCAAAGCCCCCTTCAACCCATCCATCCATCTCATCCTAGGACGTCCCCTCATGTTCACTCCCTCCACATCTGCCTTCCATACCTCCTTTACTAGTCTTTCTTCACTCATTCTTTCCATGTGTCCAAACCATCCTAATACTCTTTCATCCACCCTATCTCCCAGCTCCCTTTCCACCCCTGTTCTCCTCCTCACTTCCTCATTTCTCACTCTATCTAGCCTAGTAACCCCCATCATACTTCTCAGACACTTCATCTCAAACACATTCAAACTCCTTCTCTCTTCCTCTCTCATGTTCCATGTTTCTGCTCCATACAGTGCTGTTGGCACAATCACTCCTTCATACAGTCTCCTCTTGTCATCCATTCCCAGATTCCTATTCCTCATTACACTTTTTAAACCACCAAGGCATTTACTCGCTTCTCTCAATCTACATTCTACCTCCACCTTCACTCCACCCTTTCCTGCCACATTTGCACCCAAATATCTAAAACTATCCACTTCCTTCAGTTGCTCTCCCTTAATGCTCACTTCCAGATTACTGCCACTTTCACCCCTTGCACATCTCATCACCTTACTTTTACCCACATTTATCTTCAGCTTTCTTCTATCACACACTCTCCCAAACTCTGTCACCAGCTTCCTCAATCCCTCCTCCGATCCTGCCACAAGTGCAGTGTCGTCCGCAAACAACAGCTGGCTCACCTCCCACTTTTCTCCATCACCACCCCATCCATGTATAAGTTGAACAGCCAGGGTGACATAACGCATCCCTGACGAAGTCCCACCTTTACCTCAAACCACTCACTCTCTCCATTTCCAATCCTGACACAAGCTCTACTACTCTCATAAAAACTCTTGACAGCTCCCAGAAGCTTTCCTCCTATCCCGTATATCCGCATAACCTCCCACAGTGCCTTTCTGTCTACCCTGTCGTAAGCCTTTTCCAGATCCATAAAGGCCCAGAAAACATCCTTCCCCTTACCTATAGCTTTCTCACATATCTGTCTTACCACAAAGATCTGATCTACACAACCTCTACCTGTCCTAAACCCACACTGTTCCTCACCAATTACTCCCTCTGTTCCTCTCCTAATCCTCTCAATCAAGATCCTCCCATAAGCCTTCCCAACTACACTTAACAAGCTAATCCCTCTGAAACTACTACATTCACACTTGTCCCCCTTTCCCTTGTAAAGTGGAACTATACACGCACTCCTCCAGTCCTCTGGCACTCTACCTTCTCTCCAGCAAACATTAAATAACCTCACCAACCAGTCCACTATCACTATACCTCCTTTTTTAAGACATTCTGCATGGCATCCATCCAGACCAGGTGCCTTACCTGCCTTCATCATCTTAACTGCTGCCTTCACTTCATCCTTCCTTATTTCTCCTCCATTCTCCTCACTCATCACTCTCATTTTCTTAGCATTTCCCACTGCAGCTATCTCTCCCTCCCTATCCTCCTTCACATTAAGCAACTCCCTAAAATATTCTGCCCATCTTCCCCTTACTGCCTTCTCCTCCATTATCATCTCTCCATCTGCACCTTTTACCTTTTCTTCTCTACTTGATTCGCCTCCTCTTCCTCTCTTAATTTCTTTCCAAAAATCATAGAGAAGGAATATCCAAAGCTGCTGAAGAAGAGTCTTGTACACGAAATTGTAATCTAGCAATAATAACTACCTATAGAGAAGTCATAAACCTCTTTTCAAAGAAGAAGAATTCAATAGTAAGGTATATGAAAAATACTCTCAAGAAAATAACAAGTGCATAACCAACCACCACTTTCAATGGATAGTTTTAGATACTTGGGTGTAAATGTGGCAGGAAAGGGAAGAGTGGAGGTGGAAATAGAATGTAGGTTAAGAGAAGCGAGTAAATGCCTTGGTGGATTAAAAAGTGTAATGAGAAATAGCCATTTGAGAATGGATGCCAAGAGGAGATTGTATGTAGGAGTGATTGTGCCACCAGCACTGTATGGGACAGAAACATGGTATATAAGGGAGGAAGAGAGAAGGAGTTTGAATGTGTTTGAGATGAGGTGTCTAAGAAGTATGATGGGGGTTACTAGGCTGGATAGAGTGAGAAATGAGGAGGTGAGGAGGAGAACGGGGGTGGTAAGGGAGTTTGGAGATAGGGTGGATAAAAGAGTATTAGAATGGTTTGAACACATGGAAAGAATGAGTGAAAAAAGACTAGTAAATGAGGTATGGAAGGCAGATGTGGAAGGAGTGAACATGAGGGGGCGACCTAGGATGAGATGGATAGATGGGGTGAAAGGGGCTTTGGAGAAGAGGGGAATGTCTGTTGAGGAAGGACGGGAGATGACGGAAGATAGGTGTGAATGGAAAATGGTTGTATATGGATGATGTTGTGATGCATTAGGTAGAATGGGTGAGGAGATGGGGGGTGAGGTAGTATGTGTGAGAAAAATTTGACGCAGCCCGAAAGGATTTCTCCCCGTCTTCTCCTTTTCTCCATGAGGGGACGGAGAGAGGAGTCGACAATTTAATGAAGCGGCCTTACTATGGATGTGCTGTGTCTTCCGACACTGCTTCTGACCAGGGCAGGGGACAAGATACTGAGATGAACCGTCATCCAGGAGATGTCAAGATAAGAGGGAGGGTAGAGGGTGGAGGGGAGTGGAGTGTATCAAGGATGGAATGGATGGGAATAGTTTTTATGCCTTTGTTTTTTGGTTATCTCCCTTGTAAGGGGAAGAAGCCTTTGGTATATATATGTATGTATTAAACTTATAACCCACTGTCGGAAAATGAAACGAGAAAAAAATATTCTGTGTATTTTGACCGCTCATTGTGGTCCTCTTAAGTGGAAGAAGATCAAAGAGAGTGGTCGAAATATACAGAATCCTCTATTTCTTATCTTATTTCCCAATAGTGGGTTATAAGTTTAATTTTACCAATATGCTACATTATTTTTTTCATACATACATACATACATACATACATACATACATACATACATACATACATACATTCATACATACATACATACATACATACATAAATACATATGTGCATATATGTATGTTGTGGGAAATGAATACTGCCACCAAGTGTTCCCATTTGAGTCGTAAAAGGCTAAAAAAAACAAAAAAAAAAAAAACGGGACGGGTATAGGACTAAGTATATATTTTTCTCCCTTCCTAATGGGGACATTTCTTAAAAAAAAAAAAAAAAAAAAAGAGAGAGAGAGAGAGAGAGAGAGAGAGAGAGAGACAGAGAGAGAGAGAGATAGAGATAGAGATAGAGATAGAGAGAGAGAGAGAGAGAGAGAGAGAGAGAGAGAGAGAGAGAAAGCATATGAGGGTCTGGTAGTAGTTTCCCAACCAGAACCCTAACGCTTGGATATTTTAATGTACGTGAATGTGGTACAGATGAGAATAAAAGGGAAGAGAAAGGCAGTATGTTTGTGAGAAAAAAGATATGTTGGCATTGAGTGAAACTAAATTAAAAGGAAGGGGTGAGTTTGAGTTTGGGAGTTTAGTTGGGAGGGTCTCAGGAGTGAAGAGAGGACAAGGGAAATAAGGGGTGGCTATACTAGTAAGTGAAGAGATAGGTAAACGTGTGTTGGAATGGAAAGAGGTTTCTTCAAGGTTAATGTGAATGAAGATGAAACTGGAGAGGGAGATGTGGGTTTTTGTAAGTGCGTATGGGCCTGGTTGTGAGAAGGCTGTAAAGGAAAGGGAGACTTTTTGAATAGACTTAATTGAGTGCATAAAGGGTTTAGGGAGAAATGTCAATGTAGCGGTATTGGGAGACCTTAATGTTAGCGTAGGAAATGAACCAATACACGGAGTGGTTTGGAAGTGTGGAGTTCCAGGAAAATCGTAGTGGAGAGTTGATGGTGAAGATGTGTCTAGAGAGCTAATGATAGCAAATACAGTGTTTAGGAAGAAAGTCAAGCATAAGTACACATGGTAGAGGGGTGGTGGATGAAAGGGTGGTAGATAGGGCGTTAGTGGACTATATAGTGGTAACCAGGAGAATAGTAGGAAGAATTTTGGATTTATATGTTCTAAGTGTAGAGAGTGGAGGAATATCATATAATTTTCTGCTGGAAGGTAAGTAGAGGGTGGAATATAGATGAAGAAAGGGTAACAAGACATAAAGTAGGGAGGTGCTTAGAGCAAATAGCTTGAATGAGAACGAAAAGGAGTAGGAGTACAAGAAGAAGATGAGAGAGGAGTGAGAGGGAGTGAAGGATAGAGTAGAACTAGGAGTGGAGGAGGAATGGGAATTGTTCAAGGAGAGAGTCATAAGGTGTACAAAGTTGGTGTGTGAAACAAGTAGGACGGGATGGGAGGATATAGAAATAAGGATAGTGGGTGGTGAGATGAGTAAGCAAAGATAGTTGTACAAGAAAAGAAGCAAGAATTCACAGATTGGTTACAAAATAGGGCGAGATAATGGGTAATAGCATGACAAAACACTTTTAAAGTAACAAAAAGTGTTTTGGAAAGAAATTAATAGAGTAAAAGGAGGCGAATCACGTAAACAAGAAAAGGTAAAAGGTGCAGATGTAGACACGATAATGGAAGAGACGGCAGTAAGAGGAAGAGGGGCAGAATATTTTAGGGGGTTGCTCATTGTGAGGGAGGATAGGGAGGGAAAGGTAGTTGCAATGGGAAGCGCTAAGAAAATGACAGAGATGAGTGAGAAAAATGGAGGAGAAATACGGAAAGATGAGGTGAAAACAGTTGTTAAAATGATGAGAGTAGGTAAGACACCTATGAGAGATGGGTGAAAGAAAGATAAGGTGAAAGCTGTAGTTAAAATGATGAGAACAGGTAAGACACCTGGGTTGGATGGTTGTCAAAAGGAATGCCTAAATCAAGGAGATACAGTAATGGTGGATTGGCTGGTGAGGTTGTTTAATGTTTGTTTAAAAGAGGATAGAGTGCCGGAGGACTAGAGGAGTACTTGTATAGTTCCACTTTACAAGGGAAAAGGGGACAAGTATGAGTGTAGTAGTTTCAGAGGGATTAGTTTGTTGAGTGTAGTTGGGGAGGTTTATGGGAGAGGTGATTGATTTAGAGGACTAGGAGAGAATCAGAGGGAGTAATTGGTGAGGGACAGTGTGGTTTTAGGAGAGATAGGGGTTACGTGGATCAGATTTTTGTGAGAAAGTTTTAGGAAAAAATATGGAACTTTTTTAGGCCTTTATGGATTTAAAAAAGGCTTATGACAGGGTAGACAGGAAGGCAATGTAGAAGGCAATGCAGATATATGGGATAGGAGGAAAGCTGTTAAGAGCAGTAAAGATTTTTTTAAGAGAGTAGTAAAGCCTGTGTTAGAATCAGAAATGGAGTGAGTGAGTAGTTTGAGGTAAAGGTGGGACTTCGCCAGGGATGTGTTATATCGCCTTGGTTGTTCAATTGATTCACAAATGGGGTGGTGCGAGAGGAACAGGCAAGTGTAATGGGTCGGGTATTGGAGAGGGTTAACGAAAATGGAGAAAAGTGGGAGATAAGCCAGTTGTTGTTTGCTAACGACGCTGCGCTTTTGGGCGAATTAGAGGATGGATTAAGGAAGTTAGTGACAGAGTTTGGGAAGGTGTGCGAAAGAAGAAAGTTGAGGATAAATGTGGGTAAAATTAAGGTGATGAGATGTACAAGGGGAGAATATGGTAGCAAATTGAAAGTGAGCATTGAGGGAGAGAGATTGGAGGAAGTGGATAATTTTAGATACATAGGTGCAAATGTGGCGGGAAAGGGAGGAGTTGAGGTGGAGGTGGAATGTAGAATGAGAGATGCAGGTAAGTATCTTGGTGGATAAGACATTTGGGAATAGATGCTAAAAGGAGATTGTACGAAGGCGTGATTGTACCGGCAGCACTGTATGGGGCGGAAACATAGAACATAAGAGAGAAAGAGATGAGGTGCCTGAGAAGTATGATAGGGGTTACTAGGCTGGATAGCCTGAGAAACGAGGAGGCGAGGAGAAGAACGGGGGAGTTGGGAGATAGGGTTGATGGAAGGAGTGCACATGAGAGGGCGACAAAGGATGAGATGGATAAATGGGGTAAAAGAGCCATTTGGAAAGAAAAAAAAAATGTCTGTTGAGGAAGGAAGGGAGAAGACGGAAAATAGAGGTGAGTGGATAATGCTTGTGTATGGAGGTTGCTGTGATGCATGGAAGGGAGTGGCTGGGGGGTACGGTGACGGAGAAGGGGGTATATAATTAAATGAAGCTGCTTTGCTGTAGATGCATTACATCTTGTTTCACTGCTTCTGACCCAGGGCACTGGGTGAGGTGCAAGAATGACCCATCATCCAGGAGGAGACAAGCTAAAAGAAAGGGAAGGGGAGGTGAATGTCTATGCAGTATGTGGGGATGGAATGGGTGTGGAGTGTATTTTACGCCTTTGTTTTTTTACTACCGCCTATGTAGGGTGGAAAAAGATATTATTATATGCATGTATGTATGTATATTATTTGAATACATATACATGCATATACATATATATGTATATATATGTATATATATAGATACACACACACACACACACAGATATATATATATATATATATATGTATATATATATATATATATATATTTTTGTGTAGCCAGGTAGGATATTTTCTTGCAGGCAGACGAGGTTAAATGCTATTGAAGATTCATTTTTGATTATCTTCTTGCGTATAGTCTCTATACGACGAATAGTTGACTTATCATTTTCTGTAAGTCTGTTTAGGAGATCTCTTATATTGGCCGAAGTTTCGGAACTCTCTTGTTCCATCTTCCAGGGCGATATGATGTGTCAAGTTTTCTGTGTAGGTTATATATGGGATGTACGGATCATGGACACTGTGTCGAGGAAAAGTTGGATGCTCATTGGTGGATGGTAGCCAATGAGCGTGCGTTGTTTTCACTAGGGGGGGGTGGCCTCTCCCAGTGGGCGAAGCGATGGGGTTCGTTGGTCGCTTAGCACTTAGTCTTTTGCTAGATGGCAAGACCCGTAGGTCTTCCACCTGGATGTTGATTGATGGCTGCTTTGCTTGAATGTAGAGTGACAATATATGGTCGAATCATTTTATAGTTGTGATTGGACAAAAGCATTTCCATTTTGTTCAATACTCATGGTGGGCCAGAGAGGTTTTGATTGGTCAATTCATCTCAAAGCTGCAAAATAAATAAATAAACAAATAAATAAATAAATGAATAGATAACATAGAAATTAAATAAAAATAAATAATATGTATATATATATATATATATATATATATATATATATATAGTGCGAGAGGTAAATGCAAGGGTAGTGGGTCAGGGATTGGAGATGGTTAAGGAAAATGGAGAAAAGTGGGAGGTGAGCCAGCTGTTTTTTGCGGACGACACTGCGCTTGTGGCAGGATCGGAGGAGGGATTGAGGAAGTTGGTGACAGAGCTTGGGAGAGTATGTGATAGAAGAAAGCTGAAGATAAATGTGGGTAAAAGTAAGATGATGAGATGTACAAGGGGTGAAAGTGGCAGTAGACTGGAAGTGAGCATTAAGAGAGAGCAACTGGAGGAAGTGGATAGTTTTAGATATTTGGGTGCAAATGTGGCAGGAAAAGGTGGAGTGGAGGTGGAGGTAGAATGTAGATTGAGAGAAGCGAATAAATGCCTTGGTGGATTAAAAAGTGTAATGAGGAATAGACATTTGGGAATGGATGCTAAGAGGAGATTGTATGAAGGAGTGATTGTGCCAACAGCACTGTATGGAGCAGAAACATGGAACATAAGAGAGGAAGAGAGAAGGAAATTGAATGTGTTTGAGATGAAGTGTCTGAGAAGTATGATGGGGGTTACTAGGCTAGATAGAGTGAGAAATGAGGAGGTGAGGAGGAGAACAGGAGTGGAATGGAAACTGGGAGATAGAGTTGATGAAAGAGTATTAGGATGGTTCGGACACATGGAAAGAATGAGTGAAGAAAGACTAGTAAAAGAGGTATGGAAGACAGATGTGGAGGGAGTGAACATGAGGGGACGTCCTAGGATGAGATGGATGGATGGGGTGAAGGGGGCTTTGGGGAAGAGGGGAATGTCTGTTGAGGAAGGACGGGAGAGGACAGAAGACAGGGGTGAATGAAGAATGGTTGTATATGGAAAATGCTGTGATGCATGAGGTGGAATGGACGGGGGAATGGGGGATGAGGTAGTGTGTGTGAGCAACAATTTTTGACGCAGCCCGAAGGGATTTCTCCCCGTCCTCTCCTTTATATGGGGGGACGGAGAGGGGGGTGGTCGCCGATTTAATGAAGCGACCTTGCTGTGGATGTGCTGTGTCTTGCGACACTGCTTCTGACCCAGGGCAGTGGACAGGGTGCAGGGATGACCCGTCATCTAGGAGGTGCTAAGATGGGAGGGAGGGTGGAGGGGTGTGGAGTGTTTTCGGGGATGGAATGGGTGGGAATGATTTTATGCCTTGTCCTTTTTGGCTACCTCCCTGGTAAGGGGGGAAAAGCCTTGGTATATGTATGTATGTATGTATATATATATATATATATATATATATATATATATATATATATATGTATATATATATATACATACCTTTTTTCTCTCATTCAGCACAATAGCCCGACAGTAAAGAATGTCAAATTTGGACAACTCTACCAATATTTGCCGATAACTAAACTACTACATTCACACTTGTCCCCTTTTCCCTTGTAAAGTGGAACTATACAGGCACTCCTCCAGTCCTCCGGCACTCTACCTTCTCTCCAGCAAACATTAAATAACCTCACCAGCCAGTCCACCATCACTGTACCTCTTTTCTTCAGACATTCTGCATTGCATCCATCCAGACCAGGTGCCTTACCTGCTTTCATCATCTTAACAACTATTTTCACTTCATCCTTCCTTATTTCTCCTCCATTTTCCTCACTCATCACGGTCATTTTCTTAGCATTTCCCACTGCAGCTATCTTTCCCTCCCTAT
>NC_134789.1:25851226-25853726 GCF_046742065.1 Oratosquilla oratoria
TGCAAATGCCGTGAAAGACCATTGTCTTATTTGGTCCTCTCCTTTAGTGATGTAGATCATCTCTAGTAAGCTCCCGAACATTCAGTTCACTTTCATCCAACATTTTTTTTTCTTTTTTTTTCTTTTTCTCATCTGACGCAACCACGCCCCATGTCCTCTCGGGCGCTCTCAGGGATTACTTGTCCGTGAGCAGTCATCATCCGGGAGAGATATCCGGGTGAACATATTGCTTCAGCAGGTATGTGGTGATATAGCAGATTATTTGCCTCATACCGGAATATCGAGTGTATCCTAGTATGACATTCTATGTCTACATTGTTACTTCATTCTCTTTGGCTGATACGACTTCAGTTTGGTGAGCATTCAAACCTCATACCCCTACAACAAGATAAAGATCCCTTGGATAGGTGCCTACAACATTACACACTTCCGTGGTCAAATTCGAGCCACGTAGTGACTTCTAAATTTGAATATCTGTGTATATGAATCTAATTACCAAGATCTTCACATTGCCCGATCAACATCTTACCATTCTGTCCTTTAGATTAATCTCTAACGCTTTGACTTTGGTCTTGATAAGAGATATTAAGTCCGGAATGTTTCACTTTCCTATACCTCCTCATTATCGATAAAATTCAGCGCTCCAATCTAAACAGTGACAAAGGCTCTGAATCCAGCAGGAGCTACACTTATATTCATCTGCCAATTCATTCCACCATTGGAGAACGGAGAAAAGATACATTCCCCTCGCACGTCCAAATGCATAGGATTGGATATATGTAGTTTCGATGTGTGAGATGAGGGAGAGGATGAGGCCCACAACTTCATAAATTATTCATCATCCAGTATATATTTATGAAATGAGTTAAACGCCTTCTTCATCTCAACATAAACTATGATCAGCTTCCTTCAAAATTCAAATTCGTGTTCATTAATGACAGTCATTTTTGGATATCCGTGGTCTAAATCCTAACTAGCTTGTAGATAATGTGTTGATGCCAAAAACATAAAAGCAAAGAGCTTACCCAGCATGTTTAACTGTGTTACGCCTCTGTCATTACTGTAGTAATGTCGACTAATTTCCGGATTGGGATCATGAGACCACATCAGTAAACTTCAGGGGTAATAATATTCTCCCATAGAAATATAAACACCTTACAGAGGTTCATTTTAATATCGCGGACACCTTTAATATCGAGGACCAATGGCTGCTTAAACTTCAGTCAAGATTGATGTAGAGATATTTTGTTTGAAGAGTCAAAAATAGGTGCTGCGAAACCAATTGTAATCGACTCTATTTCCGGGAAATGACCAAAATCAAATCCTTGAGATACCCTAACCATTTTATTCTTGTACATGGCCTTGGTCACTCTCACATCCTGCATGTCCTTTGCCCTCACAATGACATAGTCAATAAGATGCCAATTCTTAGAGCGTGGGTACATCCAGGATGTCTTGTTCCGGGTCGGTAAGCGAGATCAGTCGTCCTCAACTGGGTGCCGGGACACATCGGCATCCACGGAAATGAAGCGGCAGACAGGGTGGCCAGAAGAGCGGCCGCAGGGGACATGGAAGGCGGAATCGGTGTCCTCCCGAGCCGAACTGAGATCTTGGTCATTGCAACGAGAACGATGGCCAAGAGGGAGCTGCAAAACCATAGGAACCTGACAGCCCAGAGGCCGTCAGCACGCTGGTATCAAGTTGCCACAGCGTATGAGTGACTGACCCCTGGAGTCCGTCTCTCCAGGATAGAGGAAGTCACCCTTCATCGACTCCGTCTCGGGTATCGATGTTTCTCGGAGGTGACGGGACAGCCGGAGGCCTGCATCCACTGTGGAGAGGCCGGCGCAAACGGGCTAGATCATTATGTGGCCCTTTGCCCAGCGACCAGATTTCTGCGTGCGGGCCCCAGGACCTCGGCCGGGGGACTCATCCGTCGACTGACAATGTCACTTACCTCGTATCAGCTGGGACGCCTCCTTCAAGTGCCGCCCCCCAGATGATACGGATGGGTTCTGTTTGACTGTACTCTCTTGCTGATTTTTGACTTATGACACATTACAACTTAAGCCAAGGACTAATGCTTTTTTTCACCTAGGTAACTGCGCAGGATGCCCTGAACCGACCGGATGAGACGCGACGAGTGCAAAGGATACCAACCACGTCGGCTGGGAAGTCTCCTTCAAGTGCCAGCCCCAGAGGATACGGATGGGTTCTTAACTGTACTCACTTGAAATATTGACTTATAGCTCACCACAACAATTCAAGCCAAAGGACTAATACCTTCTCCTTTCTCACTTAGGTAACTGCGCATGATGCCTTGGACTGGACCGGATGGGACGCGACGGGTGCAGGAACTAAACCACGTCGGTTGGACCGGATGGGACGCGACGGACACATAGGACATTAACCACGTCGGCTAGACCGTGGAGACCGACCAGGACCGTGCAGCGCTACAAATATTGACATAATTCTAACCAATTAAACACATGTACACGTA
>NC_134789.1:25858726-25868726 GCF_046742065.1 Oratosquilla oratoria
TATATATATATATATATATGTATGTATGTATGTATGTATCATATACATACTTTCTTAGTTTTTCTTCTTCTATTTAGACGCCTTTTCTTTGTGAATAGAACAAGTGTTGACCAAGATTTAATCAATAAAGGCGTTATAGTGATGAAGAGATTTAGAAAAGATCGTTCAACTTCTTTAGATAGGACAACAACCATAAGCCGAATAGAATTGCTTGGCTATCGTTTGATGATCTCCGACGACTTAGAAAGCCTAAACAGTCTCGAGGATCCGAATGACGCGTTTTCTTTTATTCTAGCTTCTCTCTACTTCCTCTTCATAGCAAACGGGTTATGGACCATCTCCCAGAACTCTTTCCTTATCGATTCAGTCATTTAGTCTTCATTCCTTCTATCAATCATTCATTTTATTTGTTTTAATTTTTACCCTTCCCCTTGGTATAAAAGGCCTTGTAGTCCTAAGCCAGTTACACATTTATAACACAGAGAGATTTTATCCTAGAGAGAGCTGGTTCCTTGAATAATGCCACACGTACATGATAAGTACGCACGTTCTTCTAAAACCTTAAATTTCCGGAATACCCGCAATGAGGCTGCCACATCTGGGAATGAAAATATCTTTCCAAATTTTTATTCTCAAAATTTTTACTCCTCGCAAGTAGGCGCTAATGTTAAAATTAACATATGTAAATGAACAACTAATCTCTCACACACTCTCTCTCTCCTTCTTTATTTTTATTATCTCTCCCTCACCCCCATTCCTTTTCTCTTGCTGAATAAACACACACAGACATGCATACACACACACACACACACACACACACACACACACACACACACACACACACACACACACAAACACACACACACACACACACACACACACACACACACACACACACACACACACACACACACACACACACACACACACACACACACACACACACAGACACACACACACACAGACACACAACATCGCACACACACACACACACACACACACACACACACACCCACACACATACACACACACACACACACACACACACACACACACCCACACACACACACACACACACACACACACACACACACACACACACACACACACACACACACACACACACACACACACACACACACACACACACACACACACACACACACACACACACACACACACACCTACGTCGGATATACGGGGAAGATTGGAACTCCGGAAAAGAAGTGTAATTTTCGTGGATCTCAACGACGAGTGAGTACCTTGTTATATTAGTAGGGAAGGAGGAGGGGGAAGAACTGGCCCCGGATCTTAGGAGAGTTGTAAACAGACGGGGAACAACAAGGAAGCAGAGGTATCAAGAGCAGAAAGATAGATAATAGCAGCGCAATGGAAAGAGAAGATAACTGCTTTTATGGATTTAATGAGGGAGGAGGTGACAACCTCCCACGACTAGTATATCTAGAGGAAAAAATAATAATAAAAAAATTAATGAAGAATGGGAGGTTAGGTTTGACCATTTATCACAGGTTACCGAAAGAGTTGATAAACTGGAAGAACTAAAAAAAGAAAATCAAAATCTAACTAAAGGAATAGAAGAATTAAAGGAATAGAATGAGGAATTAAAGAGGAATAATAAAGAAAATAAAGAGTCCATAGCAAAAGAGATAAGTGGTTGGGAAAAAGTATAAGAGAACAATAAAATGCAATTTAGAGGTATAATGGAACAGCAGATGAAAGAACAAACTAAAATCACCGTTATTAAAGGGATGAAGGAGAAGGAGAATATAGTAAGAGACTTACCGGATAAAAAGAAATGTATAATCGTATTAGGGATGGAAGAAAAGTATAATCTAAATAGGACTACATGAATAAAGGAAGAAAAGGAAAAAGTAAATAAGATATTAGAAGAAGTTCAAGAAGATGAAACAGAAATAGGGAAACAAATAGAAGAAATGTATAGACTCAGGAAATACAATACAGATAAGACCAGACCAATTAAGGTTAAATTCAGGTCACAAACAGAAGCAGAGAATATCTTAGCAAAAACAGATAAACTAGCAGACAGTGAGCAATATAAACAGGTATGAATAAAAAGAGAAATGAATAAAGAGGATAGAGAGGACGAGAAGACAAAAAGACTAGAAGCTAAGGGGAAAAACGAGAAAAGAACAGAGTCAGAAAAAGATATATTCTATTGGGGAGTAGTGAATATGAAAGTGAAGAAATGGTTCATAGCAGAGAAAAACAAAAGGGAAACGGAAAATACAATGGAAGTAGCAGAAAATTAAAAGTGTTTTACACAAATATAGATTCCTTAATAACAGGTTTGAACGAACTGAATGATTATCTGAAGAAAAAAGAACCGGACATAATGGGAATTGTAGAGACAATCCTAAAAGGTCCACTACCCCCCAACAGTGTAGGACATAGTGCATATAATTATTGGATTGCAAACAGAGAGGTAAAACAAGGGGGTGGAGTTATGTTCCTGACTAAGAAGGATATAAATATGAGGGATATGAAAAAAAGGGAGATGATTATGATGGAAGTGGAGGACAAAGATGGGAAGAGCAGGAAGTTTGTAGTAAATCATGTGCCTCCTAAAACGGCCTCGTGGGAAGAAAAAAGAACACAAAAATATCTTAGAAGACACAAGGATAACACTAAATAAGATCATGGAAGATGGAGGAAGAATAGTTATAATGGGTGACTTTAACTGTAGAGAAATCTGCTGGGAAGAGATGACAGTAAAGAGTGGAGACGACCTATGGGGAAATGTACTACTTGATATGATTATAGAACATACAATGACGCAATGGATATATAAAGAATTACTCAGGTATAGAAAGGAAATGATCGGCAGACGCCCATCGAGATGACCTGAGGTAACCCTAATCTATTCACATCAGAACTCCGGATAATATAGTGGACAAGTATTAGAATATAAGTTCAACACCAATAAGTAAAAACGTGACTACATCTCTATTAGTCGTGTATACTGGAACTGAAATGAGTGATAAAATGCATAGAAAAATAACGAGAACAGATATTTATAGAAAGTGGAAGATTGATGATATGATTTTTTTTTTTTTTCTAATAAAATAATAAGAGAATTCTTCCCCTATAAAAAGCTCTGAAGACTGGGTATAAAAGGATACATATCAAGAACTTCACAACGGACACACCTACAGGTTAGAAGAGAAATGGAATATTTTGAACATTTTGTGGTGCTTGTTGAAAATCATTTATAAAAGGAGTGGAAGAAAGTAGATTGTTCCAAGATCAACTAAACATACAATAATGGACATGTTCATGTAAAGCGTGTTTATGTAGTATGCTTTCCCTTCACATTTTTTGTACAAAATAGTCTTGTAGGTGAGTTAATATTAAGAAGTCTCTTAAATTTCTCACGTCTAAAGCTTGGGATAATATTAAAATTGGAAAAAAAAAAAAAAAAAGACATCAAAAGACCTGAAAAAAAATATGAGAAAGAAAATATATAGCTTAGTTATAGGAAAATAGAATATGTACAAGTGTGCAGAGCAGAAAAAAAAGGGAAAAGAGGAAAATTCAGCATGGAATAAAGATGCCATAGAAAAGATGTAAAGATTAACCCAAAACTAATTTTCTACAGATTTGTAAATAAACAAACGTGGAAAGACTAAACAAGAATTAGAGAAACTGACGACAACGGAGAAAACTTGTACAAATTGAAATACACAGAAATGGCTAGAAAGTAAATTATTGAAACAAGGCATTTTACAATCGGTGTTTTCGATGGGAAGAACATATAAAACCCAGAGAAAAAAGGAGTTATCGAGGTCCAGTGGGGAAGGAGAAATCCCCCTCAATTGATGAAAAGAGATAGCGAACAAAGTAGATGAGTGACACGAGGAATGAAATTAATAAATCACTTGAGGTAAACTCGTGAGGTGCGTCAGAAAATCGCGTATTCAGGGACCCAGATGAAAAATATTGGCAAACTCTGGGTTTTGAAAGAATGCCAGGAGATGAACTAACAGACAAAATAACTTCCGTCTAAAATAAGCAGATAAATTGAAAAGAAGGGAAACAAGTTCCAAAAATATTGAAAATTGAAGAAAAAAGAGCAAACTATAGGTTACGCATCTACATTATATATAAGGAGGGAGGATACCACTAAGGGAGGAGGAAAAACAAAGAAGGTTACTCTCTCCTATCTAACTATAGATCTCCAGGTCTCTTCTTCTTCACAATGGTTCTTAGTCGCTTTATATATTAGCTCTAATATATATGTGAAAAGATCATCATCAAGACCAGATGGGTTTAAATTCAGCATATGGGAAAAACATATAGGTACTGCAAAATTTTCAAGGTTAATTTGGACTTTAGACAAGGACGATCATATGTCTTGCGTCACAACAACCTAATGTGGGTGTTTTGTATTCAAGAATGGCACCAAATAGATGTAATACAAAGAAAGAGAATGGAATGGCTGTCTGATTGTGGCATTTACTAGACCTAAAAAAATAAGCTTTTGATAAGGTGCCACATCAAAAGTAATAAATTACTACAAGATCAAATATTAGTAAAAACTGCTTAGGAGGGGAATAAATACAGGGTGTAAATTGCTAAACTGATGAGGAAAAGGACATATCTCGCATGAGTATACGGGAAGGAAATGGAAGGGTGGTGGTGATAAGAGACAAACACTCTAAATTGGATGAAGAGATTAGTGGAGTTCCACAAGGAAAACGAGTCTCTGGGCTCCAATAATGTTTCGCCTTACTATTTATATTGATTAATTGATAAGGATATTTGAAAGTGTATATGAAGCGTTCTTTTGCGGACGATGCAAAATTGTTGAAATACGTGAACACTGTTGAAAGATAGGGTGGAGACCCAGAAATGGAGGCACACAACCAGAACAGTTAAAATATGGTGTGCTCATAGCCGGGAGGACGCTCCCTCAAGAACTCAGCTTATCACGATGACATAGTGGCTTGACTTAATAATCCTCTTTTGATTAGCCGTTGTTGGTATGGTCCACTGACGTCCCCTTGTCTTGTTCGGAGAGTCCTCGGCAGAGTACCACATTTCTTATTTCATGGTTGTGGGCCTCCACCCTCCATTGGGGTTCTCCCGATGTTTGATGGCCTTAGAATTAATGTGTAGTTGTGGTTGTTGAAATTGTATCCTCTAATCACTGGGACACCATTCAGTTGTGTGTTCAAATTACTTTCCCTCGTTTGTTTATACTTCCCAATTGCTTACGTTCTATCAATTAAAGCTTGGGGGGGGTGGTGGAGATGGGTTGAACGCCAAAAGTTCATGTTCTTTTTATGTGTATGTAATTTCCTAGCATTACAAATATTGATCATATAAGTGTTGAATATTTATCTGCTTGACGTTATCATCTCTCTTGACTAGTCAGACTAGTTTGTCTTATGGTCACGGGGCGTCACTTGTCATGTGAGATAGCTGAGTTCGAGTCCTCGGCGGAGTACCAGCCTGCAGTACTCATTTCAATTTATGGTTGATGGACTCCATTGGGGCTTTCCCCTCCCTCCCGATGTTGATGGCTTAGAAATTAAGTGCATCTGTTGATTGTTAAAAAAGTATGTGTGTAATATCTTTAAACACATTATTTTAGCTCGGTGATTCGTCGTAAAAAAACGACGAACACCTCAAAGTGGAATTTCCAAACTGGTAAAACCTGTGGAAAAGTGCTAGGGTTTAAACTATACTCACCTACGTGTAACAGGTGATATTGGACAAAAAAAATAAATAAAAGGACTGGTATAGGACAAACTCAAATGTTCAATTAAAACACCAGGGCCAGGCCTGACGGTGTGGCAATCCAAGAATTTTTAAAGGATAATGATAAAATAGAGATTGGTTGTTTTCCATTAGCGAAATCCATAATTATCCGGAGATTTATAGTCCCCCAAGAGAATGGGGAAAGCTAGCTTAACGTTACGTCTTACGCATATTCAAAGAAGGTGACAAACAAATAACTATAGGCCTATAGAGTCTTGACTTCATATCGTAGGAAAAATAATGGAAACTATCAAATCAGAGAGTGCTAAATCGCAAAACATCCATTTAGAAAGTAACCGTGTTGATCAAATGATAGCTTCAGCAGGGTTTTCAGGACAGGGAAACGTTCTTGCGTGGACTAACTTACTCGAATTCTTACCAACACTGTTATCTCGAATTAATAACAAAAAGAAAGAAACCATATATATTTTTGGATATATCTAGACTTTGCAAAAGCTTTGATATTCCGTAACATCACAGGCACGAAAGATTACTTACTAAATTAGCCTCTACACGGAATAAGGTGGTTAGCCTATATAAGTGTGGACTAGTAATTGGTTGGAGATGGTCTCGAAAAACAGAGAGTTGTTTGTTTTAAATGGAAAAACTTCTGGATGGAAAGGGAGTGTTGACACAGTGGAGTATCCTCAGGGATTGCCGTTCTTGGGCCATCTTCTATTCATAATATATACAAATTTAATATAGACCTATGGACTAAAATTCGTACTTGTTTCCACATTTGCTGATGCATACAACAACTGTTGCGGAGATGCCGGTGAGTGCAAATTGATCACTCAAACCAATAGATAGATATTCAAGAAAATTTAGATAAATTACAGGCAATGCGTCCGGGGCTCTGAAAAGCGTGGCTAATGAAATTTAATAAACACAAGTAAATCGCAAGGGTAATGCCCCTAGGTAAAAATAACCAGTAAGTAAGATTGACAAGTCTATTGTGTAAATTCGTTATGTAACAAAAGTGGATAGTGAAAAAGATCTCGGCGTAATTAATCAGTAACCGACCTCTCCCCCAAATCATCCAAGCAGTGAGTGTATTTCAGCCTCTGAGAAAGCAAAATAAGATTTCTGTGACTGATTTGGACGCGATCTTTTCGGATTCTCAAATAGTCCATCACTCTATTAAACAAGCTATATTAAATCGTTAGTTTCCGTCCACGATTTGGCAATATCTGTTTCCTCGTATGGTCACCGCTAATCTCATTTAAAGGACATTGGACAGACTGGAAAAAGTGACAACGGCCGAGCCACAAACACTGATTCCTAAATACTCAAAAATAAATCATACGACAATATCGAACCTCTTAAACACATGGAAATCTGTTTTCCCCTTAAAAAACAGTGTAAGACTCAGAGGGGTGACTTTGATACAGGTCTTATTTTAAGATTTTTTTTAAGTGGGAATTGACAACATCTAAAAGTGAGCAAAATGTTTCCATATTGATATGACGAATATCATACAAGAAACAAATGTCTCAATCTTGTCCGGAAATCAGAAGACTTCAATGTTGGAAGTAGTGGTAGAAGAAACAACTTTTGACCTAACCGTGTAGTTAATGAATGGAATTAACTTCCTGTTACATCATGGTAGTACACTAACAAATGTAGCTTCAGTTCTATAGACTTTAAGAATCATTTTAGTTAAATACCTAAGTAAGATGCTGTACATGATTATAATTCTATCTTTATATCGATTTTGGTATTTTTCTGTTTTGTTAATCTTTTGTCTGTCTGATTTTCAATTTATTATACAGTTTATACTGCCAATTTATTATCTATTTACCTATTTACCTGTTTGTTTATTATTTTAAACTATACCTATGCATTTCAATTTTATGTATTGTTATTTGTTAGTCATCTACATTATTATAGTTTCTTATTTATCAGTTTTTATTATTACTATGATTTTTTTTTTCCGTCATCCGATCCTAGATATGGATCAAAAAGGCTCGCCTGTCGGGAACATATGCTCCACCTTTGTAATCCCTTTGTAATTAATATCTGGTATTATATGTATAAATACTATATATATATATATATATATATATACATAATTTATATTATACATCGTATATATATCTACTGTAATTTAACACATATAATATATGATATCACTATATCATATAAATATCTACATTCTATATACCTCTATATGGGGTCTATATATATCACTGTAATCGCATTTTTATATATATACTGTTCACTATATATAGCCTGATGATAATTATATATATTAGGTTAGTATTATATAAATTGGATTGATTGATACGCAATTGATTGGGGTAATGCCCATGGAAAATCTATTATACTTACAAACAAAATAGTAAGAAAACGACGTTCAAGAGAGTTGTAGTTTGATTCGGTTCATAGCCACCAGTTCTCAACAATACTAAACCTACACAAGTGGGCTTATATACAACTTGACAATTGATTATCCTGTCTCAAGAATATAAGCAAAAAATAATTCAATAACCAAGTAAAATGGTAACCCTGTGACAGGGACCTGATGTTCGAGCACGGGACCACCCACCCTCATTAGTGGACTGTGCAATCTGACTCTGTGCGACCTGGTAACCCCGACAGCCCGCCTCCTTTACAGTGGGTACAATGTCGCTCCTAACACGTTACCGTTTTAGTGTAAACTGCCTTTGTCGTTTCCTTTTGTCATGTATTATAATAAAGATCTATGTATTTACTATTATACTATGTAATTTTTTGTAGAGCTGTAAAGAATTGGTAACAAAAAAAAAAAAAATGATGGGAGTTATTTCGAACAGAGGCGCTCTCTGCTATTCGTTAGATTCTTTTTCCATAGTGGTCTACTTTGCATAAGTGGAAACACACACGTACACGTGGGGTGTTCGTATTATTCATATATGTCATAACCATCATATGTATATATATACATACTATATATATATAACATAAATGAATATAAAAATATATTATATCTATAAATATATAATGGTAAACTATATATAACAACAATATATATACCATCATGTTATTGATATATATATTGATATTAGATTTATATAGTGATAAACTCATTAATATAGTTATGAGTATACTATAATTATATATTATTACACATGAATGGTTCCCCAGTGGATACAATTCAGTTTACAATTTTGCTACCACAAGTTCAATGTACACTCTTGGTTACGGTCTTAGATTTTGAGTTTGAACTCCTCGGCATCTCGGTCTCCATGTTTTCATATTTCCAACGCGGGATGCGCTCCATCGAGCGATTCTAACCAGTCTCCGACTGTCGATGGGCAATGAGAGATTGAAAAAGTTATTTGTACGTTGAAAAAAAAAGATATCTACTATCAATATACTATAATAAATAATATATATAAAATTTATATTATCAGATAGATATTTATCGTATACGTATATGTATATATATACTTGTGTGTGTCGCATTACACACGCACACACACAACACACACTCACGACAATCACACCACGACCATCGTGCAGCACACGCACAAGACACCAGCCAAACACACACAACAGCATCACACACACAGCACACACAGCTCACATCACATACACACCATGCGCACACATATATATAATATATATATAACTATATACTATATAGTTATATACCACATATATAATATATAGTGTCTAATGTATTTAATATATACTATAAAAAAAGATATTTAATATATATGATATATAAACTGAATATATGGTGTTAAATACACACACAACACACACAACCACACAACACACACACCCACACTCAACACCACATATATTATATATTAGTTAAATATGTAATTATGGTATATATATTTGTAATATATATGTATATAAATACATATATATATTATGTATAATATATATATATAATATATGCTGACTTGACTGACCAGAACGCACACACACACACACAACACACACTACAAAACACAACACATACACACACACACCACCACACACACACACACACATCCACACCACACACAAACACACACACCCGAACACAATACATCACATTATATATATACACCCCACAACACTCACACTCACACACACACAACACACACACACACACACACACACACACACACACACACAACACACACACACAACACACACACACACACACACATATCACACATACACGTATATATATATATATTTATTATATATATATACATAT
>NC_134789.1:25878726-25881226 GCF_046742065.1 Oratosquilla oratoria
ATGGAAAGAATAGAGATGATTATGATGGAAGTGGAGGACAAGGATGGGAAGAGCAGGAAGTTTGTAGTAAATTATGTGCCTCCTAATACGGCTTCGTGGGAAGAGAAAGAACACAAAAGCATGTTAGAAGACACAAGGATAACACTAAATAAGATAATGGAAGATGGAGGAAGAATAGTTATAATGGGTGACTTTAACTGTAAAGAAATCTGCTGGGAAGAGATGACAGGGAAGGGTGGACACGACCTATGGGGAAATGTACTACTTAATATGATTATAGAACATACAATGATGCAATGAATACAAGAGAATACTAGGTATAGAAATGAGGAAGAACCATCGCGACTGGACACCAGAACCCGAAATAGTGGACAAGATTGTATATAAGACACCAATAAGTAAAAGTGACCACATATTGGTTGAACTGGAACTAATGATGAAAAATGCATGAAAAACAATCAATATAGAAAGGGAAGATTGATGTATGAAAAACAAATTTTGATACAATTGAGAATTCTTTCAAAAAGCTGACTGGGAAAGAATACACAATGAGGAAACAACACTAGAAGAGAAATGGAATATTTTGAAAAAATATTATAAAGGAGTGGAAAAGTATGTCCCAAGACAAAAGCAAGAAAAAGAGTATGTAAAGTGCTGTTATAACAAAAGATGCAGGGAGTTAAAAGACAAAAGGGATAAAGCATGGATAAAATGGAAAAAATACAAAACACCTGAAAATACATACTAGTTATAGGAATGAATATGTACAAGTGGGCAGAAAAGAAAAGATAAAATACGAAAAAGATGTCATAGAAAAATGTAAAGATCAACCAAAACTATTTTACAGATTTGTAAACAACAAACTGAAAAATAAACAAGAATTAAAGAAAGTACGCCAAGGAGGAGTTGAATACACAGAGGAAATAGAAATGGCAGAAATTATTAACAAGCATTTTAAATCGGTGTTTACAAGGGAGAACATACAACCTAGAGATATCGAATGGGAGAAGAAAGTCCCCCCTATAAAAGAGATAGAAGTATCAAGGTATGAAATAATGAAACACTTGAGTAATCTCGATGTCAGAAAATGGCATGGTCCGGATGAGATGGCAAACTGGATTTTGAGAGAATGCAGGAATGAACTAACAGACAAAATACATAGTCTAATAAGCAGGTCATTGAAAGAAGGAACAGTTCCAGAAGATTGGAAAAGAGCAAATATAGTACCAATATATAAAGGGCGAAACAAGGAAGACCCTACTAACTATAGACCGGTCTTATAAGTACGATAGCTAAAATTTGTGAAAAAAAATTTCAAAATTAATGGGTAAGGCATTTGGAAAAAAATCAACTTACTAAATCTAAGGCAATTTGGATTTAGACAAATCACTTTTAATCCCATGCCATCGCAGTCAAGAGTGAAGAATCGCTCGATGGAGGCATTCGTTGGAAATTGAAACGTGGATGAGCCGAGGATTCGAACCCAGCTAACCCGTAACAAAGTTACAGTGACTTAAACCAATGCGCTATCCCACGTGCACATACTAGCTAAATGCAATATCATAGCGGAGGTGGGTTGAACGCGACTTTTCGTGTAGGTGTATGTAATTCGAGCATACAAATATAAGAAAGTCATACACAACTTATATCTCTCTTGATAGCGCATTGGTTTGAGTCATTTTAACTTTGTTACGGGTTAGCTGGGTTCGAATCCTCGGCTCGTCCACGTTTCAATTTCCAACGAATGCCTCCATCGAGCGATTCTTCAGTCTCGACTGCGATGGCATGGAATTAAAAGTGATTTGTGGTTGAAAAAAAGATATTAATTGATCACTGGGAACCATTCAGTGTAAATGAATAATCTATCCCACGTGCACATACTAGCTAAATGCAATATCATAGCGGAGGTGGATTGAACGCGATATTTCGTGTAGGTGTATGTCATTCGAGCATACAAATGTGAGAAAGTCGTACTCAACTCATATCTCTCTTGATAGCGCATTGGTTTAAGTCACTGTAACTTTATTACGGGTAAGCTGGGTTTGAATCCTCGGCTCGTTCACGTTTCAATTTCCAACGAATCCCTCCATCGAGCAATTCTTCAGTCTTGACTGCGATGGCATGGAATAAAAAAGTAATTTGTGGTTGAGAAAAATAAAATATTAATCGATCACTGGGAACCATTCAGTGTAAATGTATATATATATATATATATATATATATATATATATATATATATATTTACATATGTGTATGTACATGTATATATATATTTGTAAATGTATATATATATATATATATATATATATATATATATGTATACATATATATTTACACATAGGTATATATATATATGTAGATATATATACATATATATGTAAATGTATATATATATATATATATATATATATATATATATGTGTGTGTGTGTGTGTGTGTATATACATATATACTAGGCCAACCGTGACCCGTTGGGTCAAATAAAAGTTTAAATGATACT
>NC_134789.1:25896226-25913726 GCF_046742065.1 Oratosquilla oratoria
AATGTTCACTTCCAGTCTACTGCCACTTTCACCCCTTGTACATCTCATCACCTTACTTTTACCCACATTTATCTTTAGCTTTCTTCTATCACATACTCTCCCAACCTCTGCCACCAGCTTCCTCAATCCCTCCTCTGACCCTGCCACAAGCGCAGTATCGTCCGCAAACAACAGCTGGCTCACCTCCCACTTTTCTCCATTTTCTTTAACCATCTCCAATCCCTGACTCACTACCCTAGCATTCACCTCTCGCACCACCCCATCCATGTATAAGTTGAACAGCCAGGGCGACATAACGCATCCTTGACGAAGTCCCACCTTTACTTCAAACCACTCACTCTCTCCATTTCCAATCCTAACACATGCTCTACTACTCACATAAAAACTCTTGACAGCTCCCAAAAGCTTTTCTCCTATCCCATAAATCTGCATAACCTCCCACAGTGCCTTTCTGTCTACCCTATCATAAGCCTTTTCCAGATCCATAAAAGCCCAAAAAACATCCTTCCCCTTTCCTATAGCTTTCTCACATATCTGTCTTACCACAAAGATCTGATCTACACAACCTCTACCCGTCCTAAAACCACACTGTTCCTCACCAATTACTCCTTCTGTTCCTCTCCTAATCCTCTCAATTAAGATTCTCCCATAAGCCTTCCCTACTACACTCAACAGGCTAATCCCTCTGAAATTACTACATTCACACTTGTCCCCTTTTCCCTTGTAAAGAGGAACTATACAGGCACTCCTCCAGTCCTCCGGTACTCTACCCTCTCTCCAGCAAACATTAAATAATCTCGCCAACCAGTCCACTATCACTGAACCTCCCTTTTTCAGACATTCTGCATGACATTCATCCAGACCAGGTGCCTTACCTGCTTTCATCATCTTTACAACTGCCTTCACCTCATCCTTCCTTATTTCTCCTCCATTCTCCTCACTCATCACTCTCATTTTCTTCGCATTTCCCACTGCAGCTATCTTTCCTTCCCTATCCTCCTTCACATTCAGCAACTCCCTAAAATATTCTGCCCATCTTTCCCTCACTGCCATCTCTTCCATTATCAACTCTCCATCTGTACCTTTTACCTTTTCTTCCCTACTTGATTCGCCTCCTCTTCCTCTCTTAATTTCTTTCCAAAACATCTTTTTATTACTTTCAAAATTTTCTGTCATACTCCTACCCCATTTCACATCTGCTCTCCTCTTTGCCTCCTTTACCTTTTGCTTTACTTCTCTTTTCTTTTCTTTGTACGTCTCATATGACTCCCCTGTCCTCTTTTGTAACCAATCTGTGAATGCTCGCTTCTTCTCTTCTACAACCTTCTTTGTTTCCTCATCCCACCATTCACTACCCTTTCTTCTATTTCCCCCTGTTCTTCTTGTTTCCACACACCATCCTTGCACACTTTAAGACTCCCTCCTTGAACCATCCCCATTCCTCCTCCACACCCATCTCTGCTCTATCCTTTACTCCCTCCCACTCCTCCTTCAGCTTCTTTTCGTACTCCTTCTCCTTTTCCTTTTCATTCAAGGAGTTCACTCTAAGAACCTCCCTACCTTTTGTCCCTTTCCTCCTTCTCCATCTATCCTCCACTCTCAACTTACCTTCCACCAAAAAATGATCTGATATTCCCCCACCCTCTCCCCTTAGCAGAGGAAAGACAGAGGAGATTTAATAGAAGATGTGATGAATACAGTATAAGAATGAATGTAGAGGGATTAAAACTGGCAAAAAATAAAGGAAAAAATTACAATATGGAAATAATAACTGAGTACAAGGTGGTGGGCTATCTCCCCACGAAGAGAAAACCATGGCGTAAGGTCAAATGCCAAGATTTGCTGATAGATATGGAAACACACCTGAACAAAATGATCGAAAAAGGTGAACTGCAAATCATAGGCAATGCAAAATTAGAAATTATTGGGTAAATAACCCTTAGGTATTTACTAAACAATATAAAAACTCAATGTGTAAAATAAACGACAATAACTAGATAAAATAGCACCTTAACCAAAATCAGTTTATTGCGAAGCAACAAGAAGTTGTTGAATCAGTAAAATATCTTCGTCCTAAGGGAAGAGATGATCACTATGCTATATCTACTCATATACGATTTTTTCTTCTCCCTTATAAGGAAGATAGCCATCCAATGAATACACGAATCCCCATCCACACCCCCACCCCCACCACGTCCTACTCCCATTCTGTTTTCATTTCATTTTAGACTTTCATGAATGGAAGGTAATCACTGTCTTCCATCAATTACCCGAGTCAGAAAAAATACACCATGACACAATGGCTTCATTTACTTTTCAACCTCCATTCTTATTGGTGCATGTAAAAATAGAGAAGACGAGAAAAAATCCCTTCGTTTCGCGTCAGTCTATAATTCATTCACAACTATTCTCCAATCACACCTTTCTCTTGCTTTCTCCCTAACTGTTCAACAAGGTCTACTCAAGGGACCCTTCACTCGTCCTAATTCTCTGTCTTCTCTTCAAGCTCACTCCATCCACCTTTGCTTTCCACATATTTTTTGCTAATCTTTCCTCACATTTTTTTTCCGTGTGCCCGAACCATCCCAATATTCTTTTATCATCCCTATTCGCCAGCTCTCTTTCTACCTCTACTTTTCTCCTCACTTCCTCAATTATCACTTTATCTATCCTCGTAACCCCCACCATACTTCTCAAACACTTCATCTCAAAAATATTTAAATTTATACTTTCTGCCTCTCTTAAGTTCCAAGTCTACACCCCTTAAAGTATCATAGCTACAACCATTCATTCATTTAATCTTCAATTTCTTATGACACTTTTCAATCTCCAAAGACATTTACTTGCTTTCCTCACTCTACAGTTCACCTCCATCCCCGCTCCTTCAGTCCCTACTATATGTGACCCTAAATACTTAAACGATACACTTCACCTATCCTTCTTTTAGACTTACTTCCATCTTACTGCCATCCTCAACTTTATTTTTAACTTCTTCTGATCACATTCCTTCCCAGACTTTGTCATTAACAGTCTTTGACCCTCCTCTGAACCAGCAACAAATACAGCGCCATCAGTATACAACAACTGCCTTACCTCTCACTTCGCTTCACTAACCGTATCCAATTGTACACACCACAAAAACCACGTGGCATGGAAAGCGCGTCATGTCGTCCACAAGGGACCTGACGCGACTTTGACAGTACAACCCTGCTTGACCCGACCTAACCTAATCCAGTGTAATTATGTTATTATGCACCACGGGTAACTACCCATGCCGTGTATATATATATATACATATATATATATATATATATATATATATATATATATATATATATATATATATATATATATATATATATATATATATCGGCTCTTGCCGCATTTAAAATTAATTCATCCTGACCTTACAATAAAAGAGACGAACTCACCAAAACCTCTTTCTCTTCTCGCAGTATTACCGCTACACAATCCTCTGCCCATCACCCTCACTTTACCCTATGTACTACTTCATCCCTTAAATATCCAACAGCCGTAGTGACATAACACAACCCTGGCATGTCTGCAACAGCACCTCAGACCATTCACTCTCATCATTCCTAAGTCTAACTTAAACTATACTACTTAAACTATACGTAAAAGCCTTTGACTGCCTTTAGTAGCTTTTCCTCCATATCATATATCCGTAATATATCCACAATGCCCTCCTATATACTCCTATATACTCCTCCAATCTCACAAAAGACCCCCCCAAAAAAAATCATATCTTTTGTCAAAATTTTCTTGCAAATAAGCCTTACCACAATAGTTTGATCAATACACCTTCTAGTTTCCTTACACCCATACTACTCATCACCTATAACTCTATTCTTCTCCCAATCCATTGAATTGACACCCTCCTATATGTAACTGAAGCATGCATGAATGAGCCAAGGCTGTTCAACGGACAGGAGAGGAATCACTATCACAAACTGATTGGAAAAAAAAATCCAGTCTGTAGTTAGAAGGCGAGATAGAATTAATTATTACAACAGTGTTGAAAAATATAAAAATATGAATGCGAGAAATACAAAAACTGCTGCAGAAAAAATTCAGGGCGTGATTGGGCATAGCCTGGATCCTCAAATACTTTAGAAAGAACCTGCTTGGCAAGGTTTATGAACTTACTGTACGTTTAATAGAAAAAGGTAGTGCCAACAGATTGAAAATGGGACCCCAAATAATAGGGGATAAACAATGAGGAACTCCTTAGTTACCCACCTATGTCCTTGACTTGCATGATAGATGTGTGAGGGAACTATGAAAAACATATGAACAACATTATTGGAAGGAATAATTTTGACAGATAACCTGTTTGAATTTAGGAGACGATCGTGTGGCATAAACACACACACACACACACACACACACACACACACACACACACACACACACACACACACACACACACACACACACACACACACACACACACACACACACACACACACACACACACACACACACACACACACACACGGCTCGGTGGCGGATTGGTAGAGCACTGGCCTCACAAGTCAGATAACCGGGGTTCGACTCCCCGGCCGGGCGGAGATAAGTTGGGTTTGTCTCCTTTCACGTGTAGCCCCTGTTCACCTAGCAGCGAGTAGGTACGGGATGTTAGTCAAGGAGTTGTGACCTTGCATTCCCGGTGTGTGATGTGTGAGTGGTCTCAGACCTACCCAGAGATCGGCAAATAATGAGCTCTGAGCTCGCTGCCGTAGGATGGTGTCTGGCTGTCTCGACAAGAGGCTGCAGCAGATCCGTGGTGAATACACACACACACACACACACACACACACACACACACACACACACACACACACACACACACACACACACACACACACACACACATGAATACACAAAATAGGTCTGTTGGGAAGAGATGACAGTGAAAGGTGGAGAGGATCTATGTGTAAATGTATCACTTGATATGACTATAGAATATACAATGACACAATGGGTAAATAAAATGCCAGATATAGACATAATAAAGAAGTATCGAGACTAGATTTATTATTTACGTCAGACCCTGAAATTGTGGATAAAGATTAAAACAGGACACCAATTGGGAGGAATTATCACATATTACTTGAGTTAGAACAAAATGAAGAAATATATAGAGAAAGAAATGAGAAATACAGAAAAGAAAGACTAATGTATAGTAGAACAGACTCTGAGAAATTTAGGAAATCTGTTAAAAGAGCAAGTTGGGAAAATTCTGCAATGAAGAGACAGAAGTGGAAGAAAATGAATGATTTTGATGGAAATATATAATGAAGGAAAGGATAAATATGTACCAGGACAAAAACATGAAAAGGTGTATATTATTATTATTTTTTTTATTATTATTTTTTTTTGCTTGTAACCACGAGGAAATTAAAGATCGTGATTACAAGCAAAAATCTTTATTCACGTGTTTTTTGTGATTACTGTTGCGTGTATATTAAGTGCTGGTTTATCAGAAGGTTCAGCAAAGCGAAATATAGAAGAGATGAAGCTTGGAAAAGATTGGAAAAATAAAATACATAGAAAGTGGCAAACGTATATTAATCAAAGGAATGAATATGTAAAAATGCGTATATATATATTTAGCGTATATATTTGACCAGAAGCCAATGCGTATAGTTGATGCTAACAAATTTTCCAATGAGATTTGAGAAGAGAAATGTATCTGTTTGTTTGCCTATCAATTATTTTGCGTTCCAGAGTTATGAAAATCACACCAATACTCTCTCTGCTTTAAATTTATCATTTGTATGCATCCCAAGTCTTTCGTGACTTAACATTTTTCATACGTACGTATGTATGTATGTGGGGGGTGAGGTGGTATGTGTGAGCAAATTTTGACGCAGCCCGAAGGGATTTCTCCCCGTCCTCTCCTTATATGCAAGGGGGGACGGAGAGGGGGGGGGTCGCCGATTAAATGAAGCGGCCTTGCTGTGGATATGCTGTGTCTTGCGACACTGCTTCTGACCCAGGGCGGTGGGCAAGGTGCAGGGATGACCCGTCATCCAGGAGGTGCTCAGATGAGAGGGAAGGTGGGAGGGGTGTGGAGTGTATTTAGGGATGAAATGGGTGGGAGTGATTTTATGCCTTTCCCTTTTTGGCTACCTCCCTTGAAAGGGGGAAAAGCCTTGGTATATGTATGTATGTGTTGCATGTCTTCACGACTTCATTCTTTCTTTGTATAATCTTCTAACGGGAATACATTTGCCCACTGTGATTGTCTGCTTTATTTATGCTTATGTTTTGCAACTATGTCATTTTTCTTTATAAAAGGAATCTTCGTTTTATCCAGTTATGTGTTGAAAATATTTTCGAGACTACGTTCTTTTTCCATATAAAAGTAATCATGTAATCCACCATATTGTGGCAAACATTTTTGCAACTTCAGTCCTTGTTTATTTGTTTTTTATGCTTGTAATCATATCAACCAAGATATACATATTTTACGTTTTTGTAGTAAACGTGTATATTTGACGTAGATTTTCGTGTTGGAACCTGCTTTACCCCTTCAGGTTATCTTAATGACTAGCACAGGTTAGGCACTTCAAGCTGTTATCACAACAGGGAGGAAAGAGAGTGACGACCTTGCCAGGACAAAAGAAACTGATGATCTTCCCTAGACGAAAGAAATTTAAGCTGATGACGTGGACCAAAATTACAGGTTGACATTTTCCAACCCGGATTCAAAGACGATTAGAGACCATCAAAGGAGTGAGTAAGATGGAGTTTGATCTCCGAAATTTTATAGAGTCCCTGGACCCTCAATATTTACTTTGTCCAAAAATACCATAATTGTTAGAGCTAGGTAACAGTTTGGAATTACGAGTGAATAGCCAAGGTAAGAAGGCAGATATTATAAGAGAGGTGGTATCTCAGAGTTAGTTGAGATAGAGATGTTCTCCCCAGAGGCTATTCTAAGTATCCCACCCTTCAGTTCAGATACCTAGGGCTGAGATTAAAACTTAGGTAAATGGAGTTAGGAAGTAAGGAGAGAAGGCTAAAAATCGAGTTAGAGATAAAACCAAGATCTAAGGAGGAGGAAACAATGATTAGGTTAGCTAAATTGGAATTGGCAAAGGCAGAAATAGGTCTTGAAAGCCTTTCTTTTTCAACAAGAGAGTTTGGTGTGACTAAATTCACAAATTATCCCCCTTTTCCCTGAGAGAGAGAGCCAGAGACTTTCTTTACTAAAATTAAAAAGATAGCTTCATAACTTAGAATCCAAAGTGAATATTGGATAATATTATTTCAAACTCGGTTTACTAGAAAAAACCCAACAGGTATGTTCTTCTTTTCCCATGAGTGAAAACTCATACGTTTGTGTGTAAGCCAGAATTTTCAAGGAATATGAGATAGTCTAGAAGCGTATAGAGTAATTTTTTGAAAGTTTTGGAAGTTGCTAAATGTAACCTTTGTAGAATTTGAGGCTATGCAAAAACGCTTCCTAGATAAATGGTACTTAGCTAGTAAAGTTGACTTTTTAGAGAAGTTACGATAATTAATCTCAATAGAACAATTCAAATCACAACTAGACTTAAAGGTTAAGGTTTGTTTAGAGGACCAGAAACAGAATAGTTGAACAAAAACTGCTATATCAGAGGACAAGTATGCCCATACACACTCAAAGAAACCAAAGACAGTAGAGCCACATAACCTTTGGACGACTACTTATAACGTGAATTCTGAGTTTGCACCTTCACAGACTGCAAAACCTGAAACAGCTCCTACAGGTCCTTTCAAAAATTCATAACAAACTGCCGAGGGAGGCTATTCACCTGGTGTAATAGATATGAACATACAGTTGCCACATATTGCAAGAAACTTGGTAATTCAACATTTCATATCAGGAATACAACTTTAACACACAATATCAAAAGTACTCCTGATAAGCATACCCAAATGAAATCTATGGTTCCTCTAACCAAAAACCCCACGAAGCATACTCTCAAACCTCCAGTCTTATCTAATAATGTAGGCACGTGTGGAGACAAACACAAAACAGATCCATGTTTCCTTCCATTCATTTTAACCGGAACAAGTTCTTCATCATTACCTGAAATCCCCATACATGTGCCCATTCTTTGAAATACGGCAGCCTAATAGTCTCATGTTTGCTCAGGCTTTTACCAACCTTTACTTTACATATATGCATTCTGATGTTCTTCTTGATGGAATAGGTGGAACTCGCAAATGTTCTTTGTATAAGAAATTTCTTACCTCTGAACAAATCAGAAGTCCTGTTAAAGCGGATGTTATAGAATCTTTACCAGTTCCAGGAATCCATTTACTGTTGGCTAATGCTCTTGCCATAACCTTAATAAACACTTTACTTATTGTTACAGAGAATCCTAAGATTTTTCTAGAATTCCTTCATGAAGACTGATTTTTATCTTGCCTGTGCAGTATTCCGAAAAAAAAAAACACAGAAGGAGATGATTTACAATCAAACTTGCTTACTTTCCCTAAAACGTGATATCTTGACCAGCAGTAACTTCAGCCAGTCAAATGTAGGAGGAGATTCACCAGATTATCGTCTCCACTTCCCACCAAGAAGCAACTCTAGCGCTAGAGAATTCTATTCATTCATATGGTCATTCAGACATTAGGAAAACCCTAAAAAGGATAAGTGCTCATTTTCACTGGGCTACAGGCTATAGGTGGTTGTAAGAAAATTTTCAATAAAAATGTAAATGTGAGGACCGGACCAAAATTATTCAAATGTAAATACGGTTGGTGTGGCAGACATTGATGAGAGATTGAACACCACTGGTTTGATTCTACGAGGTTCTTACCTGAAATATCGTGAGTAGAAGTAAAAACGTAAATCAGGTTCAAAATTTGAGATGAATAAGTTAATATTAAGGCATTGAACGTGAAAGGAATTAAATTGAAACTGAGAGGAAAATATTTGAGCCCTGAATTGATGATGGAGTAAAAAAGAAAAAAAAAAGAACTTTTTGCACAAAGTAAATAGAATTACAATCTAAATTACATAGATTCAGAAAATAGGCATGGACAATTAAGAATTAAAAGTCAATGAAGGATGATATAAAGATAGAGAATAGATTAGATGAAAAAGTAAAAGTGGCAATATAACGCCGAATAAGATAAATGTTCATAACGTTATATAGGAATAAAGAGGATGAAAGACATTAAGTTAATAAACATCCTGGGAACGCGGAGAAGGCGCAGGAGAGCGTAAAAATAAACTCAAAGTATCGAAGATGAATATTCGTGAGAGAAGTAGTTCACGAAAAATGTATCAGTATTAGAGTGGAAAGGGGATCATATTTCATCAAGAATTGAAAGCAAAAACAACAGTTGATTAGGATGAGAAATCACATAAACTCGTGATTCTAAATATGCGGAAAAACCACCAAGGAAAGAGATAAACTGATGACCAAGCGCTTTCATCTATTCAGAGGATGTCTGAATAGACGAAAGCGCTTGGTCATCAATTTATCTTTTTCCTTGGTGGTTTTTCCGCAACAGTTGATTAAAGTCATGGGGGTGTTTTCTACATTAATGAATAATGACGCGTCCTTGGAAAAAATTTAATAAGTATTTAGATGAGGTGTAAGAATGCTGAGCAAGATGAACTAAAATCTAGTTGAAATCACAATCTACGATGTATACAATAATCAATATAATACGAAAACTGACAAAGTCAATTTTAAATATACTTGGCTAAGAAGGTTTATAGCATAAAAGAACAAAAACAAACTTGCTACTAATGAAAAACAAACAAACAAACAAACAAACAAACAAACAAACAAACAAACAAACAAACAAACAAACAAACAAACAAACAAGTAGGTAGAGCAGGAGGGGCCGGTATTTCATCTAGGAAAGATATACTAGAACCTGAGGAACTGGTGTTGGAAAAGAGAAAATGGGAGAAGAAATGAAAAGACAAATTAATTTATAAAACTTGAAAGTGACGAATACCGATAGACATGGCATACTATGATCTAGGTTAAAGACAGAAATTTATTTGAGAAGGAAAAACTAGGATATCGTGCCTTACCGAAACCAAGCAAAATGAAAATACGAATATCCAAGTGTGAAAAAAAATAAAGTTTGTGTAGGAAAGACAGAGGAGATTTAATAGAAGATGTGATGAATGTTGAGGGATTAAAACTGGCAAAAAATATAAAGCAAAAAATTACAATATGGAAATAATAATTGAGTACAAGGTGGTGGGCTATCTCCCCACGAAGAGAAAACCATGGCGTAAGGTCAAATGCCAAGATTTGCTGATAGATATGGAAACACACCTGAACAAAATGATCGAAAAAGTCACAGCGTGAGGGGGTGAACTGCAAATCATAGGCAATGCAAAATTAGGAATTATTGAGTAAATAACCCTTAGGTATTTACTAAACAATAAAATAACTTAATGTGTAAAATAAACGACAATAACTAGATAAAAAAACACCTTAACCAAAATTAGTTTATTGCTAAGCAACAAGAAGTTGTTGAATCAGTAAAATACCTCCGTCATAAGGGAAGAGATGATCACTATGCTATATCTACTCATATACGAATTTTTTCTTCCCCCTTATAAGGAAGGAATACACTAACCAACCCGTCCCATTCCCATTCTGTTTTCATTTCATTTTAGACTTCCATGAATGGAAGGTAATCCCTGTCTTCCATCAATTACCCGAGTCAGAAAAAATACACCAGGACATACCATTTCCACAACATGACCCAATGGCTTCATTTACTTTGCAACCTCCATTCTTATTGGTGCATGTAAAAATAGAGAAGAAAAGAAAAAATCCCTTCGGGTCGCGTCAATTTATAATTCATTCACAATTATTCTCCAATCACACCTTTCTCTTGCTTTCTCCCTTAACTGTTCAACAGACATTCCCCTTCTACTCGAAGGACCCTTCACTCGTCCTAATTCTCTGTCTTCTCTTCAAGCTCACTCCATCCACCTTTGCTTTCCACATATTTTTTGCTAATTTTTCCTCACTTATTTTTTCCATGTGCCCAAACCATCCCAATAGTCTTTTATCATTCCTATCGGCCAGCTCTCTTTCCACCTCTACTTTTCTCCTCACTTCCACAATTATCACTTAATCTATCCTCGTAACCCCCACCATACTTCTCAAACACTTCATCTCAAAAATATTTAAATTTCTACTTTCTGCCTCTCTTAAGTTCCAAGTCTACACCCCTTAAAGTATCATAGTTACAACCATTCATTCATTTAATCTTCTATTTCTTATGACACTTTTCAATCTCCAAAGACATTTACTTGCATTCCTCACTCTACAGTTCACCTCCATCCCCGCTCCTTCAGTCCCTACTATATGTGAACCTAAATACTTAAACGATACACTTAACCTATCCTTCTTTTAGACTTCCTTCCACCTTACTGCCACCCTCAACTTTATTTTTAACTTCCTCTGATCACATTCCTTCCCAAACTTTGTCATTAACAGTCTTTGACACTCCTCTGATCCAGCCACAAATACAGCGCCATCAGTATACAACAACTGCCTTACCTCTCACTTCGCTTCACTAACCGTATCCAATTGTACACACCACAAAAACCACGTGGCATGGAAAGCGCGTCATGTCGTCCACAAGGGACCTGACGCGACTTTGACAGTGCAACCCTGCTTGACTCGACCTAACCTAATCCAGTGTAATTATGTTATTATGCACCACGGGTAACTACCCATGCCGTGTATATATATATATATATATATATATATATATATATATATATATATATATATATATATATATATATATATATATATATATATATATATAGGTTGTTGCCGCATTTGAAATAGATTCAGCCTGACCTTACAATAAAAGAGACGAACTCACCAAAACCTCTTTCTCTTCTCGCAGTAGCACCACTGCACGATCCTCTGCACATCACCCTCACTTTACCCTATGTACTGCTTCATCCCTTAAATATCCAACAGCCGTAGTGACATAACACAACCCTGGCATGTCAGCAACAGCACCTCAGACCATTCACTCTCATCATTCCCAAGTCTAACTTAATCTATACTACTTAATTTAAAATATACGTAAAAGCCCTTAACTGCCTTTAGTAGCTTTCTCTCCATATCATACATCCATAATATCTCCACAATGTCCTCCTATATGCTCCTATATACTCCTCCAATCTCACAAAAGACCCCCCCAAAAAAATCGTAATCTTTTGTCAAAATTTTCTTGCAAATAAGCCTTACCACAATAGTTTGATCAATACACCTTCTAGTTTCCTTACACCCATACTACTCATCACCTATTACTCTATTCTTCTCCCAATCCATTGAATTGACACCCTCCTATATGTAACTGAAGCATGCATGAATGAGCCAAGGCTATTCAACGGACAGGAGAGGAATCACTATCACAAACTGATTGAAAAAAAAAATCCAGTCTGTAGTTAGAAGGCGAGATAGAATTAATTATTACAACAGTGTTAAAAAATATAAAAATATGAATGCGAGAAATACAAAAACTGCTGCAGAAAAAAAGCAGGGCGTGATTGGGCATAACCTGGATCCTCAAATACTTTAGAAAGAAACTACTGGGCAAGGTTTATGAACTTACTGTACGTTTAATAGAAAAAGGTAAAGTGCCAACAGATTGAAAATGGGACCCCAAATAGCAGGGGATAAACAATGAGGAACTCCTTAGTTACCCACCTATGTCCTTGACTAGCATGATAGATGTGTGAGGGAACTGTGAAAAACATATGAACAACATATTTGGAAGGAATAATCTTGACAGATAACCTGTTTGAATTCAGGAGACGATCGTGTGGCACAGACACACACACACACACACACACACACACACACACACACACACACACACACACACACACACACACACACACACACACACAAACACACACACACACACACACACATACACACACACACACACACACACACACACACATACACACACACACACACACACACACACACACACACACACACACACACACACACACACACACACACACACACACACACACACACACACACACACACACACACTCACACACTCACACACTCACACTCTCACACTTACACTCACACTAAATCCCCGACACACGCGTACACATACAAGCACATATACATGCAAACACAAAAGCATATATACACATACATACAGACATAAACACCCACACCCACCCACCCACCTAACCACAAACCCACCCCCCCACACCCACTTACCCCCCCACACACACACACACACACACACACACACACACACACACACACACACACACACACACACATACACACACACACACACACACACACACACACACACACACACACACACACACACATACATACACACACACATGAATATACAAAATAAATCTGTTGGGAAGAGATGACAGTGAAAGGTGGAGAGGATCTATGTGTAAATATATCACTTGACATGACTATAGAATATACTATGACACAATGGGTAAATATAATGCCAGATATAGACATAATAAAGAAGTATCGAGACTAGATTTATTATTTACGTCAGAACCTGAAATTGTGGATAAAAATTAAAACAGGACACCAATTGGGAGGAATTATCATATATTACTTGAGTTAGAACTAAATGAAGAAATATATAGAGAAAGAAATGAGAAATACAGAAAAGGAAGACTAATGTATAGTAAAACAGATTCTGAGAAACTTAGGAAGTCTGTTAAAAGAGCGAGTTGGGAAAATTCTGCAATGAAGAGACAGAAGTGGAAGAAAATGAATGATTTTGATGGAAATGTATAATGAAAAAATGGATAAATATGTACCAGGACAAAAACATGAAAAGGTGTATATTAAGTGCTGGTTTATCAGAAGGTTCAGTAAAGTGAAATATAGAAGAGATAAAGCTTGGAAAAGATGGGAAAAAAACATAGAAAGTGGCAAACGTTAATTAATCAAAGGAATGGATATGTAAAAATGCGTATATATATTTACCGTATATATTTGACCAGGAATCCATGCATATACTTGATGCTAACAAATTTTTCAATGAGATTTGAGAAGAGATATGTATCTGTTTGTTTGCCTATCAATTATTTTGCGTTCCAGTTATGAAAAACACACCAATACTCTCTCTGCTTTAAATTTTTCATACTTATGCATCCTATGTCTTTCGTGACTTAACATTTTTCATACGTATGTGTTGCATGTCTTCACTTCATTCCTTCTTTGTATAATCTTCTAACGGGAATACATTTGCCCACTGTGATTGTCTGCTTTATTTATGCTTATGTTTTGCAACTATATTATTTTTCTTTATAAAAGGAATCTTCGTTTTATTCAGTTATGTGTTGAAAATATTGTCGAGTGTACGTTCTTTTTCCATATAAAAATAATCTTCATGTAACCCACTTTATTGTGGCAAACATTTTTGCGACTTCAGTCCTTGATTATTTGTTATTTATGTTTGTAATCATATCAACCAAAATATACATATTTTACGTTTTTTGTAGTAAACGTATATGTGACGTAGACTTTCGTGTAGGAACCTGCTTTATCCCTTCAGGTTATCTTAATGACTAGCACAGCTTAGGCACTTCAAGCTGTTATCACAACAGGGAGGAAAGAAAGTGACGACCTTGCCAGGATGAAATAAACTGACGATCTTCCCTAGACGAAAGAAATTTAAGCTGATGACGTGGACCAAAATTACAGGTTTACGTTTTCCAACCCGGATTCAAAGACGATTAGAGACCATCAAAGGACCCTCAATATTTACTTTGTCCAAAAATACCATAATTGTTAGAGCTAGGTAACAGTTTGGAATTACGAGTGAATAGCCAAGGTAAGAAGGCAGATATTATAAGAGAGGTTGTGTCTCAGAGTTAGTTGAGATAGAGATGTTCTCCCCAGAGGCTATTCTAAGTATCCCATCCTTCAGTCCAGATGACCTAGAGCTGAGATTAAAACTTAGGTAAATGGAGTTAGGAAGTAAGGAGAGAAGGCTAAAAATCGAGTTAGATATAAAATCAAGATCTAAGGAGGAGGAAACAATGATTAGGTTAGCTAAATTGGAATTGGCAAAGGCAGAAATAGGTCTTGAAAGCCTTTCTTTTTCAACAAGAGAGTTTGGTGTGACTGAATTCACAAATTATCCCCCTTTTTCCTGAGAGAGAGAGCCAGAGACTTTCATTACTAAAATCAAAAAGATAGCTTCATAACTTAGAATCCAAAATAGATATTGGATAATATTATTTCAAACTCGGTTTACTAGAAAAACCCCAACAGGTATGTTCTTTTCCCATGAGTGAAAACTCGTACGATTGTGTGTAAGCCAGAATTTTCAAGGAATATGAGATAGTCCAGAAGCGTATAGAGTAATTTTTTGAAAGTTTTGGAAGTTGCTAAATGTAACCTTTGTAGAATTTCCGGCTATGCAAAAACGCTTCCTAGATAAATGGTACTTAGCTAGTAAAGTTGACTTTTTAGAGAAGTTACGATAATTAATCTCGATAGAACAATTCAAATCACAACTAGACTTAAAGGTTAAGGTTTGTTTAGAGGACCAGAAACAGAATAGTTTGACAAAAACTGCTATATCAGAGGACAAGTATGCCCATACACACTCAAAGAAACCAAAGACAGTAGAGCCACATAACCTTTGGACGACTACTTATAACGTGAATTCTGAGTTTGCACCTTCACAGACTGCAAAACCTGAAACAACTCCTACAGGTCCTTTCAAAAATTCATAACAAACTGCCGAGGGAGGCTATTCACCTGGTGTAATAGATATGAACATACAGTTGCCACATATTGCAAGAAACTTGGTAATTCAACATTTCATATCAGGAATACAACTTTAACACACAATATCAAAAGTACTCCTGATAAGCATACCCAAATGAAATCTATGGTTCCTCTAACCAAAACCCCCACGAAGCACACTCTCAAACCTCCAGTCTTATCTAGTAATGTAGGCACGTGTGGAGACAAACACAAAATATATCCATGTTTCCTTCCATTCATTTTAACCGGAACAAGTTCTTCATCATTACCTGAAATCCCCATACATGTGCCCATTCTTTGAAATACGGCAGCCTAATAGTCTCATGTTTGCTCAGGCTTTTACCAACCTTTACTTTACATATATGCATTCTGATGTTCTTCTTGATGGAATAGGTGGAACTCGCAAATGTCCTTTGCATAAGAAATTTCTTACCTCTGAACAAATCAGAAGTCCTGTTAAAGCGGATGTTATAGAATCTTTACCAGTTCCAGGAATCCATTTACTGTTGGCTAATGCTCTTGCCATAACCTTAATAAACACTTTACTTATTGTTACAGAGAATCCTAAGATTTTTCTAGAATTCCTTTATGAAGACTGATTTTTATCTTGCCTGTGCAGTAGTCAAAAAAAAAAAAAAAAAAAAAAAAGAAGATGATTTACAATCAAACTTGCTTACTTTCCCCAAAACGTGATATCTTGACCAGCAGCAACTTCAGCCAGTCAAATGTAAGAGGAGATTCACCAGATTATCGTCTCCACTTCCCACAAAGAAGCAACTCTAGCGCTAGCGCATTCTATTCATTCATATGGTCATTCTGACATTAGGAAAACCCTTTCTCACCTTTCTCACCCTACGCCTGGTAGGAATAATCCTGTCAGCGGTATGCGTTTCTCGAGAAAAAAATGTTTTACACTGCCGGTTTGCTAGACCCCTCACAGCAACCCTCTTCTTTTGTCCGGGCTTGGGACCGGCATAGTACTAGTAATTGCTCATTTTCACTGGGCTACAGTATTTAAAGATATCACAGAGAACTATCGTATACGCCCTCACACTCCTGATGGTGGGAATGTGTAAGGAATTCATTCCTGTAGTTTCTTTACATCCTATCCCAGTGATGGAGGAACCCTTTTCCAAAACTTTGGTGGATGTTAGAGGACCCTTATCACCTTCCGAGAAAGGAAACAAATATATTCTTACTATTATGTGATTAGTTCCCAGGTTTCCTGAAGTTATACCCTTTAAAGACATAAATGCTAAAACTTATTTACTTCTTCTTGAAATATTTTTCATTAGTAGGTTTCTCTAATAAGATCCAAAGTGATGAAGAAGGTAATTTATTTTCAAAACTTATCAGGGAAACATTACATAGTTTAGGTATATATCATACAACTACTACTCCTTATCACCCTCAGTCCCAAGGCGCCTTGGAAAGATTTCACGGCACCTTGAAAACAATGATTATGATTTTTTTGCAGGACCAGAAGAATGACTGGGAGGAAGGACTTCCCTAATGAGATCCAAAGTGATGAAGAAGGTAATTTATTTTCAAAACTTTTCAGGGAAACGTTACATAGTTTAGGTATATATCATACAACTACCACTCCCTATCACCCTCAGTCCCAAGGCGCCTTGGAAAGAATTCAATGCACCTTAAAAAACAATGATTATGACATT
>NC_134789.1:25918726-25928726 GCF_046742065.1 Oratosquilla oratoria
ATAACAAAAGCAAAAATTAAAAGGTGTATAGAAAAACTCAAAGTTAATAAAACCTCAGGGCCTGGCGGTTGGCCTCCAAGAATCTTATAGGAAATGAATAATGAGGTTGTTGTTCCATTAGAAATTATTTTCAAGTAGTCCATCATATCCGGAGATGTCCCAAGAGAAGCTAGCTAACATTACTCACATATTCAAAAAAGCTGACAAAATTAAACCAAATAACTACAGACCTATAAGCTTGACTTCAATCGTAGGAAAAATAATGGAAACTACCATCAGAGATGCTATCGAACATCATTTAGAAAGTAAGTGCTTGATAAATAATAGTCAGCTTGGATTCAGACGGAAACGTTCTTGGGTGACTAATTTACTCTCGAATTCTACAACAGTCCTCTCGCATTATGACAAAAGAAACACTATACATTTAATATATCTAGACTTTGCAAAAGCTTTTGATACCGTCCCCCACGAAAGACTACTTACTAAATTAGCTTCACACGGAATAAGTGGTAACCTATTAAGTTGGACTAGTAATTGGTTGAACGATCGAAAACAGAGATTTGTTCTAAATTGCAAAACTTCTAGGTGGAAATTTTTTACGAGTGGAGTTCCTCAGGGTTCCGTACTTTGGCTACTTCTATTCATAGTATATATAAATGATATAGACCACGAACTGAAATCTATTGTCTCCAAATTTGCTGATGATGTAAAACTGTGTGGAATGGTAATTGATCACTTAAATCAATTAGATATTCAAGAAAATTTAGATAAACTACAGCAATGGTCTGAAAAGTGGCTAATAACATTTAACACAAGTAAATGCAAGGTTATGCTCATAGGTAAAAATAACAGTAAGTACGATTACAAGTTATTTGGAAATTCATTAACAAAAGTGGATAGTGAAAAGGATCTCTGCGTAATTATCAGTAACGATCTCAAATAATCCAAGCAGTGTATTTTAGCCTCTGAGAAAGCAAACAAGATTTTAGGACAGATTGCGCAATCTTTTGACTTAAAAGTTCATCTCTCATTAACCCCTACAGCGTCAGCGGCATACGTCGTATGCCGCAATTGTTTTATAGATTAAGCCCCAGCGGCATACGTCGTATGCGGTAATTAAAAAAAAATCGCCAAAAATAGGCATTACGCTAAGGATCAAATATGTGGTAATGACCAAGTAGCCCTATATATTGGCTATAAATTTTTTTTAATTTTTTTTCATCTATTGACAAAGCTGGAACTCTGGCAGCAATTTCTCAGGGGTAACTTGGGGTATAGAATTGGCCTTTAGGACGTAATTTAGGCGATTCTGGTGTACGAAACGAAGTATGAGGAGGTGAAGTTGTACTTCGACAGCTAGGCAGTTACGTATTCAGACGTATAGAACTGGTAATTTCGCACTGCCAATTTTTGTAATAAATGCGTAATGCAAAATGTGTCCAGGCAATAATGGTGTGATGGATACTTACTAAAACATTTGCCAAAACAATAAGAAACACCACAATCGCCTATCCTCTATGAAATTATAAAAAAAAAGATACCGAACAATCAATTTACCACACAACAAAGTGATATTTGCCAAAAAAGAAAAGAAAAAAAAATCCCCCCAAAATATTCATAAACACGTTTCCCGTAAGTGTCAGACTATTGGCAAATGTACATTGACTTGACACATCATAAATGTCAAATTCCTTCACTCTCTGAAATTCTAAGGAAGCTTCCCCGAAAAAAATATGACCTCGTTTAACCAGCGTGTGGAGCGAAAGAAAGTCTACTGATTTCCTGTCAATCTTTCGCACGCATATCTCGATAAAATCGACCCAGTTTCTCCACTTCTAGGTTAAGGTGAATAAAAATAAGCAAGATGTGTTGGTTTTACATAATTGTGAGTTGATTAAAAAAAAAATCTATTTGGGGTCCGACGTTAGGGAAGGGGTGGGTGGGAGTATATACAACATTCACCAGGCGACGTATGGGTTAACAAGCTAAATTAATAGTTAGTTCGTCCACATTTGGAATATGCTCTTTCTGTATGGTCACAGAATCTTATTAAAGGCATTGACAAATTTGAAAAAATACAATGATGAGCCACAAAACCTTATTCCAAATATCAAAAATAATTCATACGAAAATCGACTAAAATATATGAATCTGTTTTCCCTAAAAAAGCGTAGACTCAGAGGTGATTTGATACAAGTCTTTAGGATTCTTAATGGAATTGACATCAAAAGTGACAAAATTTTAACACTGAATGAGAATCCGACAAGAAATGATAGTCTCAAACTGACAGGAAATATATTTAATTTGGAAAGGGGTAGAAACAACTTCACCAACCGCGTAGTTAATGAATGGAATAAACTTCGTGCAGAGGCAGTGCAATATAGTTCACTTCAAAGTTTTAAGATTCGTTTAGATAAACATCTAATCAAGATGCTGTAATGGCTGCCATTTATTTCATATAATTTATTTATTTGAGTGTTATTATTTGTCTGTTTGTTTAAAATGATTTCCTTGATTATTATTTATTATTATCTATCTCTCAATTTATCATATACTACTTACCTATTTGTTTATTGTTTAACTTTACCTATTTATTTATTGACCAGTATTGTGTATATATACATATATATATATATATATATATATATATATATATATATATAACTTTACCTATTTATTTATCAGTATCATATATATACATACATACATACATACATACATACATACATATATATATATATATATATATGTATATATATATATATATGTACAACCCTGAATGGGTCCCAGTAATTAGAGATACATTTTAACAACCACAATGCATTTTCATTCTAAGCCATCAACATTGGTAGACCCAATGGAAGCCGACATGCAGAAATTGAAATGCGGTACTGCCAAGGACTCGAACCCAGCAATCACATGACAAGTGCCGTAGTATCTTACCAACTACGCCATCTACCAAAAATGTCCCTGTTCAAGGACATTTTGCACATTATATAATTTTTACCCTCTTTCATTTATGGTATGCTTGAACGGTGTTTTGTAGTTGTCAAATTCAGTGTCCCTTTCTTCCCAGCTAGTTCCATCGCGGATTTGGATCGTTTCCTTTTAAAAGACATGTTTGAATCTGAAAGCAGAATACATGCAATGAAAAACGAGAATGGAGAATACACTAGCTGCTGCAAAGAGTATTCAAATCAATTTAGATTTTTCATTATAATGCACTAAAGGTATCTACTCCCCAGTAAAATGTAAGTTGCCTGGTAGAAATGAAATCCTCCCCCACTCATTGAATATTTTTTATATTTACAAGCCCACCGGCTGCGCCGGACAGGCTTCGCCTGGGGCCTTGGCCCACTTTGTGGATACTATAGCTTTGCCCACTTTGTGGATACTATAGCCTATGGATAATTAAAGAATAAGAATGCAATTGGTACTTTATTCAACACATTTACAATCCCTAAATTTCTTTGATGGTGGAGGTGTCTTGATCTCCTTGGTTGACCTCTTTGTCTTCTGGAGCCCGTCTTTTCTTCGGTGATCCTCTGTCCTCGGAGTCTTGATCGCCTTGGGTGACCTCTTCGTCTTCTGAACCCTGTCTTTTCTTCGGTGACATTTTACGCTTAATGATTCTCCTCAAATACGCTAACAGCTCCTCATCGCTTACTTCTTCGTCGCTGTCAGGAGACGGAGGTGGTTTGACAACCCCTTCATCCCCTTGCTCGGGTGCGTTAACTTCCTCTTCTTCCTCTTCATCACGCATTACCCAATCTGGCATGATCATCTTGATGCAATCTTCTTCTGTGATCTTGTGAATACCTTCGGGTATGTCTTTGCTTTCGAACTCAACTTCTTCCTCCTCAAAAAGAGCTTTACTACCAATAGCGTCCTTCGCTGGCTCCTCCTCGACATCTACTGTCTCGGTTTCAACAAACAACTCTTTATATACCCTGTTAAAGGCCGGCCGGCGTTCAACTCCTTCATCACCTCTACGCCAGCCCGTGTAGTACACCAACGCGTTCCAGTTGGTTACTCGTGAACAGGCCACGTATAGTTGTCCATGTGCGAAGCATTGGACGGAATCAAGCAGAAGTCCACATCGCTCGAAAGTTTGCCCCTGGCTTTTGTTGATGGTGTGTGATGTGTGTGTATATGTGTGTGTGTGTGTATACGATTTTACATATATATATATATATATATATATATATGTATTTATACACGTGTATATTTATATATTATATATATATATATACATATATATATATATTATATATATACATATATATGTATGTATATATGTATATATATATATATGTATAGTATATATGTATGTATATATAAATATATATGTATGTATATATATATATATATATATATATATATATATATATATATCCGTGGGTGAGTTTGTGCTTGTGCAGCCAGTTTTGTTTGAAATATAGTCTCATCCCTACGAACCACGGGCAAGTATTGTTTTAGGGTAGAAGACTCTTGTCCACTTACACACACACACACACACACACACACACACACACACACACACACACACACACACACACACACACACACACACACACACACACACACACACACACACACACACACACACACACACACACACACACACACACACACACACACAAAAAAAAAATGGCGTTCTGTCTTGATATAAGCTGTTCTTTCCTTCTTCTACCTTCCTTAAATTTGTCTTTTAAGACCTCTAAGATCCCACCTCCTCAGCATGATACTGTTCCAGAGGGTGGAAGCTTTGGTTTTTGCGAACAAAACAGAAACATAATCTTTCTCCTCTGTTTCGATTGTTTGTATATACCTTTTATTACATACCTCTCCCTTTGAGTAGCTCATATGGCTCCAGCTTCTCAGACACACCTTCAGCATCTATTAAACTTCGGTGACATTTTACGCTTAATGATTCTCCTCAAATACGCTAACAGCTCCTCATCGCTTACTTCTTCGTCGCTGTCAGGAGACGGAGGTGGTTTGACAACCCCTTCATCCCCTTGCTCGGGTGCGTTAACTTCCTCTTCTTCCTCTTCATCACGCATTACCCAATCTGGCATGATCATCTTGATGCAATCTTCTTCTGTGATCTTGTGAATACCTTCGGGTATGTCTTTGCTTTCGAACTCAACTTCTTCCTCCTCAAAAAGAGCTTTACTACCAATAGCGTCCTTCGCTGGCTCCTCCTCGACATCTACTGTCTCGGTTTCAACAAACAACTCTTTATATACCCTGTTAAAGGCCGGCCGGCGTTCAACTCCTTCATCATCTCTACGCCAGCCCGTGTAGTACACCAACGCGTTCCAGTTGGTTACTCGTGAACAGGCCACGTATAGTTGTCCATGTGCGAAGCATTGGACGGAATCAAGCAGAAGTCCACATCGCTCGAAAGTTTGCCCCTGGCTTTTGTTGATGGTCATGGCATAACTGAGCTTGACGGGAAACTGCTTACGCTTGAAGTGGATTGGGGTATCTTGAGACTCTAACACTATACGTGGAATCAAGACTTGCTCGCCGCGGTAGCTCCCTCCTAGTATCTTTCCGACTATCACGTTCTTCTTCAAGTTAGTCACCATTATCCGGGTTCCGTTGCAAAGCCTAGGAGGACAGATGTTTCTGATGATCATGAGGACACATCCTACTTTCACCTTCAAAGCGTGTAGAGGCAACGACGGGCTTGTCATGGCGTTAAAAACTGACGCTTGGACGTCAGTCTCTTTGTCCACGGGTGTGTCGACGCTGAAGTAAATCCGCTCTTTCTCCTGGTTACGGTCGTATATAAACTGGTTGATACTTCCCACGTCGTCATTTGTGGGTGATACTATTGCTCTCTTATCGAAGTAAGACATGTTGAGATGGTTCTCTTCAAACTCGTCGTAAACTTTAGACACTAACTCCTCTCGTGAGTTTGCCCGAACACCAAAATCCTTCTCAAAGACGATCTCGCCGTCGTTATGGGTGCCGATGGCTAGAAGTTGTTTGGCAAACCTCTTGTTTTTGACGTCATCCTTCTTAAGGCGTACGTTTTCTGTCAACTCCAACTTTGTCAGCCCTTCCCACATGTAACTCGATTTGATGCAGTAAGCCAGTTCTTCTGTCTTCCCTCCGTTTCTTATGACCGGCAGGATTTGTCGGAAGTCTCCTGCGCAGACAAACACCTTGCCTCCCATGAACTTTTCGTTCTCCATGATGTCTCTCAAAGTGATGTCTAAAGACGTCAACATGTTCTTGTTCGCCATTACGACTTCGTCCCAAACTATCAGTCGAGTTTGTTCTAGCAGTCTTGCCATTTCTGTGTTCTTCTTGACGCTACACGCTCTAGTTTCATCGTATTCCATCAAGGGTATCTTGAACATGTTGTGAGCCGTTCTTCCCCCAGAAAGGACGGTTGCTGCAATCCCAGACGAAGCAACAGCTAAAGCGATCTCTCCCTGGGAACGAACAGCATTCAACAACAAATTCAAGACAAAAGACTTCCCGGTGCCTCCTGCAGCGTTGACAAATATGCCGTTATTCTTATAGAGGTATCCCTTTTCCACTCGCTTCATAACAGTTTCGAAGACATTTCGCTGTTTGTCATTCAGAAGCTTAGACTTTTCCTCAACAGACTGTTTCAGCCTCTGCTTGTTGTACGCCTTCTCTCTTCTGATGACATTAGATGACCGTGCACCTCCTCTTGAAGCTGGAAGACCGTACTGTGTGATCGAACCCCCGCCGCAGTTCCACACAAAGTGTTGGATCTCATCCAAGGCGTCCAAATAGATTTCATCGTTGTACTCTGTCAGCTTGGCTTGATGCAAGTAATCGCTGGAAAAGTAGTCTTTGACCTCTTCCCATATGCCGGACTGGTCCTCGAGATCAGAAAAGACCAACATACTTGCATAAGTTTCTCTGAGTTGTTTTCTGTCGTTAGTGTGGTTGATAATGTCCATAATCGTCTCTTTCCAAGTTGCTTCATCACTGAGCAAACCGAGTGCTTTAACGGCTTCTCTATTTGTTTCGTACATGACGCCGTCTATGGTACGAAGGTCTTCGAACGACTTTGGCCCCTTTTTATGTGTCAGCAGGAGCCTCAGATAGAACAGTTCTACCGTCTTGGTGGTTACAGCGCGAATGCGACCCAGACTGTATGTACGCCCAACTCGTTCCTCCCATATGGCTTTTTGTGCGTTATAGATGTAATGGAAGGGCAACTGGCTGTAGTATAACGTGGCTGCGAACGCGTCCTTCTCACACAACTTGAAAAAGGCGGTTAACTGAGTGTCCCTTTTAACTTTTTGAGAAAGTTGCTCATCTGTCATCTGTTCGTGGTAGAATACTGAATTCTCACCCTCTAAGTGCAAATCCAACGGAAACACCGGTGGGTAAGATTTGTGGATGTCGAATTTGAAAATCTTCCACGTCGCCTCGTTAGAATTGATGTATCTGGCCTCCTGGTAGTTTCTGACTTCGTTCACAGAGTCCTCTTCTCCTGAAGTTTTGGTGAACAATATCTTGTCAGAACCTTTATTAACATACTTGGTGACATAAGCTATAGCTTTTATAGAATTTGAGCACTCCACGTTAATGTGTGCGTCGTATTTGAGACAAAGATAGGGGTTATAAGGCACAACCCACGAATTATCTACGGTTACTGTACCGTCCTTCAGTTTGAGTTGAAAAGAGTTACCGCCTTCTCCTACTGAACGCCTAACATACTCCGGGTAACCGTTTTTAACGAACAATAAGGTGCTTCTGCACGTCTTAGGGAATCCTTTACCACACTGATCGGGTTTCGCGCTCTTCCCATGACAACATATTTGGGACTCGTCGTAACCTTTGCAGGGGCCGTGTATCATACACCGTGTAACCGTCTCGTATAGCCTTGGCTCCTTCTCCTTATCGGGTATCTCCGCTCTTATTATCTGTGCGACTGTATCCGCTGTCACACGCACTGCCATCCAAAGCAATATGTGAGCATGTGGTAGCCCACGTTTTTGCCACTCTACGCTGTAAAGGTGGGCCTTGACGGCTCCAAAAGCCTTCTTGTGCACCAAATCACCCATCAGACTATCCAACTTCAACTTTAATATCCGACTTACAATATCTGGACGATCACATGCTCGTGCCCCTGGTCCGTCAAGCTTGCTTAATGCTTCTGTGACATCTGCCCATTTAGGGTTCATAGTGAAGGTGATGAAATAGTCGGGTGATCCATAAGCCGTGACATAAGCCAACGCATCCTGCTGGCGCTGCTTCATGTACCTAGGACCTCCTACAAATGTCGGAGGCAACACAATTCGTTGTCCCGTCTTACTTTTTTCAGTCACTTGCAATAGATCGACCCTTTCTTTTCGCATACCGGTGTGGTTGTGTTCCAGAAAGCGTAGACGGCTCGTCTCTATTTTAACGTAGTTGTCAATTACAAACTGTTGGAACAGTCGTCGTCCTTTTACAATGTAGTTAAAAACACCTTCTCTCTCCATGTAAAGAGCTGAATAGTACATAAGTGCTGAAAGTCTTTTCTCGGAGTCCTTCTTTTCCATCGTAAAGCTGTAGCCTTTGTCTCCGTTGGGTAATAGCAGAGGCTATTGAAAGAGATCGTAGAAGTAATTGGTCGAGTTAATCATCCGAAGGGCGTATTTCGAACCAGGAAGAGGGGACGCTATTGTAACTTTCAAGGTGTCCTTTTCTGGCCCCAAATTGACTATGGCTCCTACTTGGCAGGACGCCGTTGGCAAATGATAGACACCTTTGTGTTCCCTGGTTGCAACCCCTTCTGCGGTCTTTAACGTAATAGCCACGTTTGGTATAGCTCTCTCCTTATTAACGTAAGTCTGAATGAGTTTCTTTGAGGTTTCCAAATGCGCGTATAGTTGCTCTATGATCTCTTCGTTCCTCAAGAATTCGGCGGTTTCACGCTTTCTACGTTTAATCGTCTCGGTGTTCGCTTTCGGCCCCTTTTTTCTTTGATTCATGAACTGTTCGACCGTTTCACAACGTAGTTTTAGCTGTTGTTCCTTGTCGTGGTAAAAGTACAAATCGAGGAAACTTGCTGCAGATTTCCAAAACGGTGCGTTTGTTAAACCCCAGTCGTCGTGTTCTGATACCAACAGGTTCGGCTTCATCGAACCCAAACGGTGATAAACCTTGCCTTGAATCTTGTAACAAAGCGCCATTTCTCTTTTGTCACTTAGGGAACCTGAGGTTGCGAAGGAGGTAAAGGAGAAGACGTTGTTAAACGCTACAATGTTATCGAGAAAGTGCCTTGAGAGTGAAGAGGAACCATCATAAAGTCCCTTGATGCCCTCGTCTATTGTCGTCAATTTAAATATCGCCTTGGGAGTTTTGCCTCCGTTGCAACAAATGGTCTTCCTTTCTGTCTTGAAAAGCAAAGCTTGACAATTCTTACACCTAAATGCGCCCATCTCACCGACTGAGTGAGGAGGTACCCGTGACTCGTCGCTTTCTGTCATATAACCACAGAATTACATCATCAGACGCTCTTTCATCTCTAAGAACTGTGTTTTTTTGCCGAGATCTTTGCGTTCCTCGCGCATATTGGCTATCTTTTCAACGGCTCCAGCACGAATATCCGCGGCAGCTACTGGAATAAGCGAAGATAGAAAATCGCTCCTATTCATACGTTTAATCTCTGCCTTTATAGCTTTTGCTACCTTGGCTTCTTTAGCCTTCTTTTCTTTTGCCGCCTTGATCTCTGCTTTTGTTCGTTTAGTGCGTCTCAGTGGCGTACTTTTCCTCGCTTGACTGGTTTCTGCTTTAGTCTCTTTCAAGCTTTGCTTTATCTCTGCCAGTGTACTATCAACGGGTAACGAAAGTGGCTCCGGATTATCAGCATCAGTCGACGGGCCCGCCACCGGCTCCTCTTCTATATTTGCAGGCATAGCCACTGGTTCCTCTTTTCTATCCGAAGGCAAAACAACAGGCTCCTGTTTACTATCTGAAGACATAGCCACGGGCTCCTCTTCTCTATTTGAAG
>NC_134789.1:25933726-25941226 GCF_046742065.1 Oratosquilla oratoria
AGTATTTCAAAGTTGTTTAATGTGGAGGAGATTTGGGATTGATTGATTTATTGTGGCAGTGGTATGACGTGTTCCCAAGTCAAGGAAGTATGTCAGAGGACTGCAGGTGTACTTGTATAGTTTCGGTTTACAAAGAAAAAGAGGACAAATGTGAATGGAGTAGTCTTAGTGGGATCAGTTTGTTGATTTTATTTGAAAAGGGACCTGGTAGCTTGTGACGATGAAAATATTCTGGGATGGTTTAGGTACATGGAAGGAACAAGTTAGGAAAAATTAGCAAGAAGAGAGTAAGAGGCAGAGGTAAATGAACTGAAAGTGAGGGTAAGACGGAGAATGAGTTGGATTTATGTGATGAAGGGAGCCTCTGGTAACAATAGAATGTCTGTTGAACAGGGAATAGAGAAGTCAAAAGATAGATGTGAAGGTAGACTGGTATTAAGTGGACCTTAAATTGACGTAGCACAAAAGGATTTCTCCTCGTCTTCTCCTTTTTTGCATGGAGAGACGAGGAAGGAACATTACTGCGTAAATGAAGCAGCTAACCCTACTTTAGATTTGGTGTGTCTTATAGCATCATTTCTGGCCCGGGTAGTAGCCGGAAGACGGTGGTGACCTTTCATCCAATTGGAGCTAAGATAACAGAAAAAAAAAATGGGTGAAGGAGGGATGTGTTGGGGTGGATGCATGCCTTAGCTGGCTACATCGCACAAAACATGGATGAACCTTTGGTATATAGAAAGATATATAGTAGGAAAATAAACACTGATTATGGCAGTGAGAAATTCAAAGAAAATGACTGTGATGGCGGAAGAATTAATTATGCAAAAATGAAAGGAAAAAATACACAGCATTGTAAGTAATGAAAGCTGGTAAACCACCTCAGTTAGATGAATGTCATCTGTAGTGTCTGAAGAAAGGAATGATAATTATAGTTGGATATTGAGGTTAGTTAACGTGTGTCTAAGTGAGTGGAATGTATCAGAGAACCTGATGAGTACCTGTACATTTCCACTTTATAAAGGAAAGGAGGACAAATACAAATTATATAGTTTTGGGGGATTAGTATGTTCAGTGTAATTGGTAAGGCATATGAAAGAGTGTTAATTGAGAGTATTAGAAGGGGAACATGAGTAATTGGCGGAAAACACTGTGAGTTTAGGAAAAGTGGAAGATGCATGGACCAAATTTTATTATTTTTGGGACAAAGAATAGCTTTAGTGGATCTGGAGAAGGAATATTACAAGGTATACAGGAATGCATTGTGGGATACGTTGGAGATATGTATAATAGAAGGAAGGCTATTCAGAGCTGCCAAAAACTTGTACGTGAGTAGTGGAGGTAATGTCAGAGTAGGAAAAAATGTGTTTAGTTTGTAGTAAAATAAAGGTTACGTCAAGGTTGTATAATATCACTATGGTTGTTCAATGTGTACATGGATGAGGTAATACATGAGGTGAGTGTGAGGGTGATATGTGAAGTTTGGAGATGATAAATGGGAGAGGAAGGAAATAGGAAGTGAGCCAGTCGTTGTTTGCGAACGACATTAAAGTGGTCGCAGGGTAAGAAGAGGGTCTTAGACAGATGGTGGGGGAGTTTAGGAAGGGTTTGTGAGAGGAAAGAATATTAGAGTAAATGTGGGCAAGAGTAAGGTGTTCAGATGTACAAGGGGAGAGGATGGAGATAATACTCAAAGAAGAGAGACTCATAAAATAAATATAATATATATCCTAGATTGGTGGAGGTGCGCCAATTGGATACACACTCTTCGCATTTGAATTTTCGCGGGCTTTTGTGTCCATAATAATGCTTATGTGGTAATTTCTATTGTTTGAGTTATCAGTACTGATTATATTTTTTCTTAATGATGTTTTTACCCCATCTGCATATATAATATAGCCCCGCTAAGGTAGTGTGTATCCAATTGGCACACCTCCACCGTTTACGTTACGACTGTTGACATCGGATGGGGAAATTCACATCATTATATTTCTTCACATGGTAGCTTAGAAACAAAAATTGTGTATTGTTTAGGTATAAAAAACACTATAATTGTATACACAACTCTATAATAGAGAAGGAATTGTCATTATGTAGTTTTTTTCAATTTCATTTTAGGTTGTCGTAACTAACAATGAAACGTACTATATACTACACTGAAGATGAGTTAGCACAGCATATAAACTCTCATGAGTTTCAATGTGGTTGTGATAATACGGCGGAGACAATAAATGAAAGTAATCTAACCATCGTGACTGTGAATGAGGGTTCTAGGAGAGAGTACCAAGGTGGCACAGTGCTCGCATCACCACCTATCTATAGTTTTTGCGTCGCCAGAGACATTTATTGAATGCTCAGAAGGTCCTCATGGGGATCTGAGTGCTGTCATTACATCCTGCCTTCCCCTCCCCCTCTCACACTCCACATCCGGTTACCTCCTCTCCCTCAGTGCATAGGCCTACGCACCAATCCCCCCCTCCCCCTCTCACACTCCACTTCCGTCTCTATGTAAGTGCAATTTCATACAAAGAATATATTTTTCACATAGAAACACAATTTCATAAAAGAAAAATAATTACATGCATCATTTTTACACATTACACATAAAAATTCATTTCCAAAATCACCCATTTTCATTTAGTCAGGACAAAGTTTTTTTTTTGTACAATTGAGGTTTTAAAGGTTTTGTGTGAGATGAATTGACATATGTAGGTCATTTTCATAATGTTTTTTTTACCAAGTTCCTCTTATATTAGGCTCAGGAACACAATCTCAATCCTTTGATTTTCTGTCAAAGTTTTTTTCAACTGTTCATAGTTGTCATTTTTTATATTGGAATTACGTTAATTTTGTATTAGCAGGACTCTACGAACCCTATATTTATATTATAGTACCTTTAAATGGACAAAAAACACACGCATATATTTTATTTTAATTTTTATTCTGTGTATCCATTTGGATACATGCCTACCGGAATCGCCAGCGCGCGCCACCTCCACCAATCTAGGTTAATAATTAGGGTCACATGTAGCAGAAAATAGAGGAGATAAATTGGAGGTAAACTGCAGTGTAATAAAGGCCAGTATTTGTCTTGGGGGAATGAATAGCAAAATGAAAAATAGGATTCTGCAGATGAACGCAACGAGAAGACTATTTAAAGGGGTGATTGGGCCTATGGTGCTCTATGGGACAAACTTAAAATGTAGAGAGACACAAGGACTTTTGTTATGTTTGAAATAAAGTGTGTAAAATTTATGGTTGGGGTTACGAGGATTAATAGCGTGAGAAATTAGGTGAGGCGGAGATAGAAAAAAAAAAAAGAATAATGGAATGATCCGGTATATAGAATAAATGAGTGAAGAAAGACAAGCAAAAAGAGTGTGGAAGGCAGAGACTGGTAAAGAAAACTAGCGAGGGAAATCAAGGATGAGATGGATGGAAGGGGTAATAGGAACCTTGGGTAGGAAAGGGAGGAAAGTAAGTGGGTAAGAGAATGTCTTTGGATAAAGCAACAATATTGTCATCAATCATCTTGACGAGATTTTCTATACATCTAACGACTTGGCTCCTGAATTAAATACAGTCATCGTTCATGTAAAGGATAACAGTGAAACTCAAGTGATTCATTGAACCTGTTAAATGAAAAAGGCATTTAGGTTTGTCTACTATCTCTGTATCTTGATTGGGCATCTTTTCCCTGTATCCTTAAGCTTTTTTTTCGCAATTACTGACATTTTCTAAGTTTTCCTGGCCTTCTCGCTTTTCTTTTTACACTATCCTCCAACTTTACTCTCTCTTCCCTTAACTTGTTGTAATCACCTTTCAACTTTTGAAATTCTCGTTAATGGTTTTCTTCTAAAATTGTCAAATCACATATTTGACATACTAACTGTTGCTTTTTGCCCTTTGGTCACGTATTTACTTATTAGTTGTATTCATATATATTTTTGTCTTTCTAATGACTTCCATTACTTTTCTATTCGGGATTTCATTCAATATTGACACTACTTCTGCTTTATCCTAAGTTATTTTTCTCATGATTATTTTTGGATATACGAGTATTTTGGTGTTCAATAATAATCATTACTACTATCTCTTGGTCTGGTGTGTGTGTGTGTGTGTGTGTGTGTGTGTGTGTGTGTGTGTGTGTGTGTGTGTGTGTGTGTGTGTGTGTGTGTGTGTGTGTGTGTGTGTGTGTGTGTGTGTGTGTGTGTGTGTGTGTGTGTGTGTGTGTGTGTGTGTGTGTGTGTGTGTGTGTGTGTGTGTGTGTGTGTGTGTGTGTGTGTGTGTGTGTGTGTGTGTGTGTGTGTGTGTGTGTGTGTGTGTGTGTGTGTGTGTGTGTGTGTGTGTGTGTGTGTGTGTGTGTGTGTGTGTGTGTGTGTGTGTGTGTGTGTGTGTGTGTGTGTGTGTGTGTGTGTGTGTGTGTGTGTGTGTGTGTGTGTGTGTGTGTGTGTGTGTGTGTGTGTGTGTGTGTGTGTGTGTGTGTGTATTTTACCTAGTTATATTTTACGGGACGAGAGCTATGCTCGTAGTGACCGTTTCCGTACCTCTCCCCATCCAGTTTATTCTTAAAATCGCGTATAGTTTTGGCATTCACTGTTTCTCCGTTTAGTTTGTTCCAGACATTAATCTATGCGGGAGGCTATTCTTTTTCAGGTCTCTTCTACAGGTGTCCTTCTTTAGTTTCTTTTCGCGTCCTCTTGTTTCTCTTTTGTTCCACTTTAATAAGTCATCTCCATTTAGAATTTCTATCCCTTTCATAATTCTGCAAATGGTCAATAAATCACCTCTTTCTCTTCTCTGTTCCAGTGTTGACAGATGTAATTTCTCCAATCTTTGTTCGTATGTCAGATTTGACAGTGTAGGTGCCAGTTTTGTCGCTGCTCTTTGGATTCGTTCTAATTTTCTTATGTTCTTCTTTGTGCTGGGTTCCCACAATGTTGTGGCATATTCTAGTTTAGGTCTTATCACTGTAACCACTATCTTTTTAACCATCTCCTCATCTATGTAATCGAAGGCCACTTTCATTGATCTTAGTAAGTTAAAAGTCTCTTCAAATAATTTATTGACATGTTTATCAGGTTTCAAGTCGCTTTAGATGATTACTTTCAGGTTCCTTTCTGAATTGACTTCTTTGTTTCCAATTTCATATTGACCCGATACTCTATTTTTGCTTTTTACAAATCCCATTATGCTACATTTCTTAATGTTGAAGTTCATCTCACATTTCTGACTCCATTCCCATATTTTTTTTTTTTTTAGGTCTTCTTGTAGCGAACTTCTTGATCTTCTTCCGTTTTTACTCTCTTGAGTAATTTGGCATCGCCAGCAAAGAAGTTCATGGAATAATTTACTCCCTCATCCATATCATTTATATATATGGTAAACATTAAAGGAGCCAATACAGAGCCTTGAGGGACGCTACTTTTCACATATTCTCAGTTCGAATTTTTGTCTCTCTCATCTTTCTTCCAATTAAGAAATTGTTCATCGATTCCAGCAGCTTACCTTGTATTCCTCCTATTATTTCAATTTTTCTTATTAATTTTTTTATGTGGTACCTTATCGAATGCCTTCTGCAAACCCAAGAAGGCGCAATCTGCCCAGCTATCTCTTTCTTGTATTATCTCAATTAATCTCGAGTAAAAGCAAATTAGCTTTGTGGTACACGATCTTCCACTTCTAAAGCCAAGTTATTTAGGGTTTACTATTTTCTTTTCTTCCAAGTGTTTGGTCAATTTATTTCTGATGACTTTTTTACATATTTTTGCAACTGTGCTTGTAAGGGATACCGGTCTGAAATTTGTAGGATTTTCCATATGTCCTCCTTTATATATTGGTACTATGTTTGCATTTTTCCAATCTTTCGGTACCTTTCCTTCTTTGAATGAGAAGTCTATTATCTTGTATAGTTTGCCTGTCAGTTCGTCTATACACTCTTTCAGTATCCAATTTGCAATTCCATTTGGTCCATGCGATTCCTGACATTTAGTTTTTTATTTTATCTCTTATTTCTTTTTGTGTTACTTTTATTTTTATCATTTTGGGTGATCTTTCTTGTTTTCTATCTTCCAAAAATTATGAGCTCTCGATTGTAAAAACCTATCTGAAATGTCTGATCATGACTTCTGCCATTTCTGTGTCATCTATATATTCTTTATCTTCTTCACGTAATTTCACTATTTCGTGTTTATCCCATAGTTTTTCATATATATATATATATATATATATATATATATATATATATATATATCTGTAAAAGAGCTTAGATTGATCCTTACATTTGTCTATAATATCTTTTTCATAATTTATTTTTTCTTTCCTGCGTATATTCACATATTCTTTCCTAAGTTTTATATATGCTTGCCATTTGGATGTGTGTGTGTGTGTGTGTGTGTGTGTGTGTGTGTGTGTGTGTGTGTGTGTGTGTGTGTGTGTGTGTGTGTGTGTGTGTGTGTGTGTGTGTGTGTGTGTGTGTGTGTGTGTGTGTGTGTGTGTGTGTGTGTGTGTGTGTGTGTGTGTGCGTGTGTGTGTGTGTTTGTCCAGTGGATTTTTCTCTTCTAGGGAACATACAATCAATTGATGTATCCTATGTAATAATTGTTCTCAAGGCTTTTTTAATATTTATTTTGTGATCCCTTTCTTACTTCTATTTTGTCGATTAATTAAAACAATTCACGGACTTCCGTTGTTATGCTGGTTATAACGTTTTCCCATCTTCACCCGTTTCTCCTCCAAACTCCTCATTCTAATTAGATATTGATTAAAAACCTTCATTTATTATTTCATCTCGCATTTTCGTTTCTTTGCGTACTACCCCTTCAACTTTCAACTTGGATATATTCATTCTCTATGCTTCAGCCTCTAATTCACAAATCTGAGGAACAGCTGAGGTTGAGCCTTACCTTTGTCAACTACATATTTTTACATATCCCTTTCTAACTCTTGTATTTTTGTATATTTATCTATTTTGCCACCTCTCACATACCCTGCCTCATTTTTGTGTTGTCATGCACATCTTTTATTGAACCAATTCTTTATTATACGTATCTTCCTTTCATTTTAGCATATTCTTTTCCACGTCTATGTTTTTTTTTTCATTTTTACGATGATATCCCGTTTCTTCTATACGTTTTAGTTTGAATAAACTTTTCTCTAATCTACTTCTTCAAAGTTTCTATTCAGCTTATTAAAGTTAGCTATCCTCTGCATTGCTGTATCTTCTTTATCTTTTTTATTTCTTCTGTTGTTTTTGCCTTACCCTCCTCCAGCGTAAACTCAAGGACCACGTGATCACTCTTTACTATTGGACACCAGTGATTCAAAGTATGAATCACCTCAGTTTCCTGGGTTAAAATCAAACCCACCCTTGCAAATGTATCTTTGCGTCTACGGCTTATTGGTTCCGTCTCCATTTGGCCTTTACATTATTCATTGCTATGTTGAACATTATATTGTCCCAGTTCGTCCCATATCACCTCTTCACAAATAAAGTCACCCGTT
>NC_134789.1:25946226-25971226 GCF_046742065.1 Oratosquilla oratoria
AAGTAATTATTTTAAAATTTCCCCAGTCAATATTATGACCATAATCCCTTTGGTGTACAAATAATCCACTGGACACTTGTCCCGTTCTAATACTATATTTATGTTGGCCTATTCTTTTTTCTAAGCCTTTGCCTGTTTGGCCTATATAAATAAAATCACAGTTTTTACATGGTATATTGTGTGTGATAAAATGTAACATGGGACCTCTCCGAGTATCCTTGTCTTCTTATGTATTTTGTTTCTTTCTGTATTGCTTTTTTGTACATTTGAAAATGTCTAAATAGAAAATATATATATATATATATATATATATATATATATATATATTTATATATATATATATATATATATATATATATATATATATATATATATATATATATATATTATATATATATATATATATATATATATATCAGGGGAAAAAATACTTTTTTTTCCAGAGCCATTTTTACTTTTTTCTCAATTTCACCAGAGCCATTTTTTTTTTTATTACCAGAGCCTTTTTTGATACTTCCAGAGCCATGTTTTTGCAGGTTCGATTTCCTTCAAACTATTGGAAGGCTAAATCAATACTCATGTGCATGAAAAATATATACATGTATATATATATATATATATACATATATATATATATATGTATATATATATATTATAACAAATCAACCTTTAATTTTTGGGGGAGGGGGAGAGGTGAAACGGATCGGCAGACACAGCGCCTCTGTTTCCACTGGCAGTGGTTGGGGGTGGAAATGCACGACAAGCCTTGCAATACACCGTTAGAGTACCATCACTGCCCCGATCCACTTCAAGCCAATCTAGGTTCCACGAGCGTATAATAGATTCATGCTTTACTGGTTTTCGTTTTCCTTGGCCCTTGCCAGTAGAGTTTGAATTAGGCTTTGCTGGTCCAGAAGTGGTTCCTGCCGTCAAAACACTCTACCTCGATTCTGAAAAGACAATCTGAGGGCAAACCATCTTCACTCATCTTCACTCGCTTCACTAGAAATCGCTCCATGATGTACGATCATCGAAAGTTTGGCATGGACGTGACGTACAAACGTAGACCTAGCTACCGTAAAGCTAAGCTAGCTAACGAATCATTTCTTTTTTCTCCCTCCAAAAATCCATGTTTATGAACTAAATATGTCATTATCAAATGTTCATATTTATACTTAAATTTATTTACTTTCAATTACTAACCAAACATTTGATTCTATTTTGTTTTCTCATAAATACGCGACCGAGGTTATAAATGGGATTTCCCACTTTCCCTCCTTGGCCTCGAGCGAGTTTGCATATGTACAGTGTACGTATGCATGCGGTGATGTGATATTGGGTATGGTGCATTGTAAATGCAGTCAGCGCGTTGATTGGGCAGCTAGCTGCATGCAACCAATGAACTTCCCTGCATACAGGTACCATGCAATTCGCAACTAGCGACATTATGTAGCACGATAGTCGTATAGAGTCTAGTCAACATGTACTATAGTATACGCGCGCATGCAGCTGATACGAAGCTAGACTAGGTAAGCCATTGAACTCTAGCAGCTATACCGCGTAAACATACGTACGTACATCAACAAATTAAAGTTGATTGATGCGTTGCGTTTATGATATCGATTGATAATGCAATGATTGATTACGGGTAAGTTGTGTTTGCTCTGATCCTTTCATCAATGGTGATGGGATTCAGGGGTTACCAAATGATGGATAATGCATGAAAAACGTTGAATTTTGCCGCCGGAGCATTTTTTTTTTTGGGGGGGGGGGGTCGCTCCCGCTATTGGATTTGCGAGAGCGACATTGGAACTTTCCAGAGCGAAATCGCTCGTCGCTCCCGTGTATTTTTCCGCTGATATATATATATATATATATATATACACACATATATATATACATATATATATATATACATATATATATATATATATATATATATATATATATATATATGCCTCCTAACCTTATGTCAGACGCATCAGTACAGAGATTGAACTCCTTATCATAGTCTGGAAATATTAGAACTGGAGAACTAGTAGATTTATCTTTCAATTTGTCAAAAGCTTGCTGCTGTGCAGGTCCCCACACGAACTTTGAATCTTTTCTCAACAAAGAACTTAATGGATTAGCTATGTCTGCATATCCTTGGATAAATTTCTTATAGTATCCTGTTAATCAGAAAAAACTTCTAACTTTTTCTATATTGTTCGGAACTGGATAATTCTTTACTGCTTCAACCTTTGAATTTACTGTACTAAGTCCATGGCTGTTTATTTTATGTCCCAAATAAATAATGCCCTACAAAAACTTACATCTTTTCAAGTTTCACTTTCAATCATGCTTCAACTAGTCTTGCGAATACCAAATCTAATTTCTTAAAGCGCTCAGCCGCTATTTGGGAAATTATTAAAATATCATCTAGAGATACACTGGTAGTATTTCCTAACAAACCATCTGGAATATATTCATTAATCTCATGTTAGTTAATGGACTATTACATAACCCAAATGGCATTTATTTGAACTCAAAGTGTCCCGTTGGAGCTAAAAAGGCTGTGAATTCTCTTGAGTTTTCATGCAACTCTATCTGCTTCATAATGCTAAAATATCTATTCTCAGTTCCTAAACTTCTAAAAATTTCCCCTATTACTGATAATGGTAATGGGTCGGGTATGGTCTGCTTATTCAATTCTCTATAATCAATTACTGAACGAATAGTACCATCTGATTTTGGCACCAGAATCAGAGGGAAATTCCACTCATTCTTACTATGTTCAATGATATCCTGCAATAATATTTCAGTGATCAATTTATCTACAATGGTTAGTTTGAAATATGGCAATCTGTAGGCAGGTATATAGATAGGTTGAGTCCCTGGTTTTAATTTGATCAGCTTTTTTAAAGCAGCTGTTTTGCCCAAGGCGTCCCCGGCAAAGTAATTGCTTTATTGTGCTTCAGAAGCAAAGCAACTAAGCTTTCATACAACTCAGGACAACTAGTACGTTCTAATTGGCTCTTGTATTTCTCTACCAAATAGGTTTTTCCTGAACTGAACAGATTGATGTAATTGGTGATTCCACCTCCACAGTACTCTCATTTAAAATCTTAATGGGTTTTGTACAAACTTGATAACATCCTCTTTGTGTACCTTTTCTTAAGACCATGTCTTTATTCAGAGTAATAATTACCAATATATCTACTATGTTCCTATTTGTCTTATATATCCCTGAGTCCTATTTCAAACCTTCTAATCTAATTTATTCTGGAATGGTTAAATTTTCAGCCTACAGTGACTCCTTTTCAACTGCATCACTACCCTGTTAACTGCTCTGGAGTGTAATATTGTCGAATTTATTACACCACCTTCCACAATTAGTAAATCTATGTTTGAAGTTAATGAATTAATCATTTCTGGGATTTCTTGAACATCTGAGTTTGGTTCATTAAATGATACTTTATTTTCTGTTGGTCTGGACCGCTCTGCTCCGCTATCTAAAATATCATTATTACCTTTCCTATTCATTTCAAGAGATTCTCTGATTACTGTTATTGGCTCTAAGTCTGGTTGATTTAAAAATGGAATTAACTGTGACTTCACTAATACCCCGAACTCAGCAGGACATATGACTATGCTCTCTTTTCTCATAGTTGCAAATCCTATAAGTAAATCTCCTGGGAAAACAGACTCTTCTACATCTGTCACTGGAATGTGCTAATGCTTATTTTTATGTAAGATGACTGTCACAGGTCACTTGTGACTCACAAAAATTTTGAGGCAGACATTGAAATGGAATTATGAACATATAAACTGTTGATTAACTAATCAATTACAGTTGGAGAGAACATAGTTGTTTGGAGGAGTATTATCGATTTATGTATTTTAACCTCGAAATTCAAGCTTCAAACTCCAAAACTTAAACTCTGAAGCTTCAAACTCCGAAACTTCGAAACTCTGAAACTCCGAAGCGCGAAGGGTGGAGGAAGAGAGAAGAACCACAAAGATCAGTCGACAGACAGATCTGGTGGAAGTCGAGATTACTGGAGCTGGAGTACGGTCTATCCGGCGTATCACTGTATCGCCATCGCGAATTCGTTCTGCATCGGATCGTCTGAGTGAGCTTGGAGTGGAAGTGTACAGCCGGCGTGGAGCTGCAGGGCTGGACCAGTTGCTTTGCTTCATCGTTCGGCTTTGCGAGTGAATCCCCCCCCCATCTAGTGTTGGATATCGCCGGTGCTAATTCGGGGTATGATGAATACTCACGGCTGGAAGAAGTTTGTGAAGCATTGACTCTCACGACAGTTGTATCTGCCAGAGTTGTGACTGAGTGTATTCTGTGATAGGTTGTGGTAGTTGTAAACATTGTGAAGTGCTGGTTGCAGTCACCCCTTTGGTGAGATTCTGCAGTCCTGAGCAGTCGAGTGACATCGGAATCTGAACTCAATGTGAGATTGTTTGGGTAGTTATTTGTATGTATGTGTGCTGATATATATATATATATATATATATATATATATATATATATATATATATATATATATATATATATATATATATATTACACACAGGAACCCACAGTCGGAGAAAGAATAAACTTCGAATAAAGAAAAATCCTATATTTCGGCTATCAACTGTAGCCCTCTTCAGGAAAGTACCTCTCCTGAAGGTACTTTCCTGAAGAGGGCTACAGTTGATAGCCGAAATATAGGATTTTTCTTTATTTGAAGTTTATTCTTTCTCCGACTGTGGGTTCCTGTGTGTAATTTACAAATGTGCTACTACATTTCTGTTTAGAAATATATATATATATATATATATATATAATATACAATTGTTTTGGTATTATTATTGTTATTGGTGTGAGTGACTGATTGTTAAGTATTAACTAGACTGTACTTTAAAATTGTTTGATTAGACCCTTCCTCTCCGACATTAATATACACAACGCTATAAAGAAGGAAGTACTCACACAAAAAATATAAGTAAACTATGAAGAACCCTCGTGGGCCAGTGAAGCTGCCGGAGTAAGATAAAATTGCAGTTGATATTGCATTTAACATTGTTAGTCAACTCCTACTGAGGTATAAAATTTCTGACAATGACCTCTAATTCAAGCCTTACCTAATTTTTTAACTGACTCAGTTACTCCTTGCAATGAGTAATGGATTGGTTAAAAAAAAAAAAATCACTCCTGGTTTCAATTGGTTTAAAACTTTACTAGTCATGATATTAACTACAGATCCTGTATCAATAAACATTTGAATAGATTTATTGAACACTCTACCCGCAATGAGAGATCCTACAGAAATCCTTCCAATTGTTACAGTGCAGAACTACCTTTCATGTTGGGGGTTTCTTTCACCCTTCTATCACTCTTATTCCTGACACGATACTGTCTATGTGTATTTCTATAGGTAGCTCTGTAGTTTTTTTCTGTATCTGTGGGTTTTCCTCTTGTTTCTGGGTGAATACGAAAAATTGGTTTTGTTCTACACTCCCGTGTTCTATGTCCAATCCTCTGATGATACAAACAGAAAGATGAGTTTCTACAATGATATTCATAATGACCCTCATATTTGCAATTTCTACAAATAGTTACATAATAACACTCTTGTGCTTTATGCCCCTAGGTATTACAATTGTACCATTCAATTCTAGCATTCCTTGATGTGCTTCTAACTCTATATTCAGATCCTCTGTTTCTATAATCATTTCTAGTGTTTCCAGTTTCTTTCTGTTGTTGCATTCCACTGTCATCACATATGGACTAATTGCTTTAGATTCTCTATTCCCTTAAAGAAGATAATCTGTCTCCCCTAAATCCATTGTATGTTTAAGATCTGTATACAACATTTCTATAGTTATCTTATCAAAAATATATATAGTCATATCTTTAAATTTCAAAAGTCCATTTGAATCGACCGCCTCCTCGTAGCCTTCCTCCTCGTACGTCAACCTCGTCTTCCTTGGTTCACTACCTCGTTCACTCGTAGTAGTAGCTCGTCCCCTCATTCACTCGTAGTAGTAGTTTGTCTCCTCGTTCACTCGTAGTAGTAGCTCGTTGTAGACCCCTCTCGCTCACTGTCTTGTCGTACCTCGTAGACAGCATGTGCATGGCTGCGTGCTTGTGGTTGCGTGTATTGTGTGGTTGTGGTTGCGTACACTGCGTGGTTGTGGTTGCTTGCGTGCCCGGAGCGGTTATGCACTGTAGATTGGTGTACCCGTACACTCGTAGCCGTATCTTGCACTAAGTTCTATAGTTTGATGCACCCGTCCTGTCTCTTCGGAGGCTTTTCTTTTGACCCGTTCCGTGCCCAGCTGCTCACCACTGTTACCTTGTTAACATTGTTTACTGTTCTCTTCTGTAATTTTGTATTTCATTTCTCACTTCTGCTTTCTTTTCCTCACTGTCTTTATGTAGGTTAGTCAATCACAATATTTTTCTGTAGGAAGACCCTTTGCTTCCAATCATCTTACTTAGCCAAGTTCCATTACCATATTCAATAGAAGAGAATTAAACTGAGATTAAATTTTCCTTTTTTTCTTCCCGAAAAGTAATACACTTGGCTATCTGAAATACACCAAAAGGACTCCCAACTGGAATCCTCAATTTGATCACTAGGTCAGTTCCCATTGACGTCATGATTTCGTTAGTCTAATGCTCTTTACTCTTACATCTAAGTACATCCCCTAAGGGCGTGACTTTAATCCCATGCACCAATTGAGTTTTCTCCTCCTCCACTCTTTCTTCAACCAGAGAGACTGTTACAAATGCCTTAAGCAATACTTCTTACTCAAGCAATCTCGAAATCAATGTATTAATGGCTTAGTTTACATACTGTTACATCAGCGTAATACAGCAATGAAATTGGGTCCCTAGCGATTGTCTGTAAACTTTAGAGCGAGATTATGTAACTCCTTCGCCTACGGCTGTTGTTTACCAAATATCCAACTCATAAAAATGAAATTCTCGCCACCTACCTCGCTATCTACTTTATTTGTCTACCTTTACCAGCCTCTTACAAACACACACACACTTACACACACACACACACACACACACACACACACACACAAACAAACACACACACACACACACACACTCACACACACACACTCACACACACACACACACACACACACACACACACACACACACACACACACACACACACACACACACACACACACACACACACACACACACACACACACACACACACACACACACACACACACACACACACACACACACACACACACACACAAACACACACTTCCTGTGAATCTTAGCAAGATCTGATCTGATTTTCAAGTTTCAGTTTGCTTCTTTGAGACCATACATAAGAAAGAAAAAATACCAACCCGATAACAAAGAGCGTGCCTTGACAAGAAATAAAGAAACACTTAATAAAAACACATTCCAGTAAAATGGCCAGATGAAATGATCTTGCAGAGAAGGAATTGAACTGCGAGACTCCTCGTCCCGAGATAAATAATATTGAGGTCAATACATCTGTTTATGCAGTTGCTCTTGGTTTCCCTTGCTTCCAAGAATAGTCTTTTGTTCTTATTGTTTTCTTTGTTTAAAATTTGTCACTCCATCCCAGTCTATACTGTGTTAGTGTTCTGTAGTGTTTTTATGCAGAGTCAATTTCGGACCTTCTCGCCTCACCACACGTTGATGTTTTTGTACTCTTGTTTTTATTTTCTTCTGAGTTTCTCCTATATACTGACCATTTTCTTTTTGTTGTTTTTTCTTATTCTTTCCCCCCTTTTATTCATTATATACATTCCCTGACATCTACCCGCAGTCATTTCGTCTTCTATTTTCTCTGGCTGTACTTTCCCTTTTTTATACGATGTCTCCATTTCTGTGAATTTTAGCAGCATTTGATCTGATTTTCCAGTTTCAGTTTGCTTTTGTGCGACCATACATTTGATCACCAGGTGGCATTTGTCCGACCTTCATTCTCCAAGGCGGTCTTCCATTGTACAGTAGCTTTTCAACTTCACCTTTCCATGATTTTATTCCCTTTTTTTCAGTTTTTAGTCGTTTTTATCCTCTTTCTTTCTTTTAACCATCTGTTATTGTTTCTATGTGTCTGATTGTAGTTAATCGTTTGTACTTGACACTATTTTTCTCCTTTTCTTCTCCCTTCCTCCCTTTCGGACATTTGTTCACCTTCCCCGCTTGTGTACTTGGTATTGTTCTGGTATTTCTACGTTTGTGTTAAATACTGCTGTTATTTTGCTATATGTGTTCTAGGAAACTTATCTTATTTGGTAACACAATTTTATGTTAATTCTATTTTATTTGTTACTATAAACAGTACTGATTTGGGTATGTGATTGACAGTGTGAACCTTTTCCAGGTATACTACATTGAGTATTTATATCTGAGTTCACGATTGTGTATCCATAATACCCCCTGAAACACTTTTCCGATATATTTTATATATATATTGTATATATATATATATATATATATATATATATATATGTATATGCATATATATATATGTAGGTATATGTATATGTTTATATATGTGTGTGTGTATATATGTATATATATATATATATATGTATATATATATATATATATGTATGTATAATATATATGTATATACATATATGTATATATATCTTGTCACGCTACCACCTCTAACCTTAAAGCAATTAGTTAGTAAATAAAGGATCTAGGAGGACAACAACAGATCTTGCCTCATCCCTTAAAGGTGGAGTGACAATAACGGATACCTGTTTCACTTCCTACAGTATCAAATATATCTTACCCCCTTTCAGTTAGGAAAAATCATCATCCCACATTAATTATCATCATAAATGGAGGATACAAAAAGATAGTAGGTAATTATATCTATACCTATATTGAATAAGCCTAACAGTACAGAACTAAATGTATAGATTTATCTTTGCATTTCAATTCAAGTCCATTCTTATCATATGAGGTAAATATTCAATGTCTCCACTGCTACTCAGTTGAGCTACTGCCTCCACATCAACATAATCATTGTATTACATTCCATGTAATTAAAAGCACCAATTCCTATTATCATCATAGGTTCCACAAACATGCTCAAATTATATAATCTTTATCTAACCTCTTAACTAGGTTCTGCTCCTATAAACACATGAAAATTGGATCCTTGCTAATCACTTCAATTTACATCAATCCTTACCAGATATGCAGTCATAACCTACCAGTGACCATTGCTCTTTCCCTCCTGCGTGTTTTCATTATATATATTCCCGTTATTCATCCCATTTATTCTTCTCCCAACTATTACTTCCCCCAGCAAAGGACTAAGCGTCCATTTCGAATTTCACGCAGCAAAGACAGAGGCAGAAAGAACAACTCTTTCATTGTTCTAGGCGTTTTAGTTGGCACCACGGTTCCAACAATCTTGGCATCATCCTAACGATACATTTAATATCGGAAAATACACACCGTACATGGATCATACACCAAAAGCAATTACGATACGTATTTCTATAAATTCTTACATAACTAGAGCACCGTGGATCTCAAAAGTATAAACGTATCTCTAGATACATTATATCTAAACACTTTAATACCAGACCGTGAATTCGCGTCTGTATGTAAACAATAGGTAGGCACTGCTAGCATATAGAAAATAGAGAATGTAATTAGCACCAGGGGGTGACTATGGTAACAATATATATATGTATATATATGTGTGTGTGTGTGTGTGCGTGTGCGTGTGCGTGTGCGTGTGTGTGTGTGTGTGTGTGTGTGTGTGTGTGTGTGTGTGTGTGTGTGTTTGTGTGTGTGCGTTTTCTAATTTCTATAGTTAACTTATCCGGACATTGTTCGTGGGAGGTGTTTCTGTTTGAATTTTAATGTAACATTTTATGTTTTTTTTTTTTTTTTATAGCATATCACAGTTAAACGGCTAGGTGGAGTGAAATGAAACTTTCATGAATGGTGGACAGAATTTCAGCTTTAAAATTGTCAAAATGCGTCTAATTTATTTCATAATAAGACTAAAACGTTCATGATTCATGAAATGATATTGGTTTACTATGATGAACTTTGAAAATTCAAATTCACATTCATAGTTTAGAGGAGCCTTGAAAGAAAATTCACTGCAGATTATATATTCTTAGCTTGTAGGGATTCGTTGTGGGTTTTCATTTGGTATAAAAGCCTTTGATCTTTAGCGAATTTTTGCGATCAAAATTCAAGTCACACACATTCAAAGGGCTGCAGCTGGAAAACTGTAGCAGATCAACATATAGGAAGTGGCATACGGCACCATATGACCTTTGCCATGTCGGCGCTAATCAATGTTAAGCTGCACTAAAATAGCTGCAGCCGGTCTTTGCACCGCCTGTTATAAATAGATTTTTTACTAATTATCCTGTTTTCATTTTGCACGAACCTCGATTTTACCCCGCCTCTTCCTTTATGTCATAGGAAGCTCCAGGCACTGAATTGCAAGAAAGAATGTAAGAGATGCAATTTACGACATTATTGTTCTTTGTCTTAAGTTATATTTTCTTCCAAACTCACTGTATTGTTAATGTCTCCATATCTTTCTCTTGTTTTTCAAAAAATTGGTGAATGAAGACAAAGATAAGTGGAAAAATATGTATATACAGTGCTTTTCATATATTTTTCTCTAGGTCTTGTCAGAACTGTTCTGGAATAAAAATTTCCACATATATTACCACACAACGCTTGACATTAAAGACACAAAAGCCTGTTAGGAACATATTGATGCGTAAATTAATTTCTGCACAAATGCAATTTTTCGGTATATCTTTAATAATTTGTTAACCACCGTACATGTGTTTAAGCTGAACATACTATTTTACTTAAAAGCCAGAAGAACGCCTTAATATTTCAAAAGTAATTTATTCTATTGGAATTGTCTTTTAAAATCTCATTCAGCTGAGGGATAAGTTAAAATATTAGATGTCATTTTACTTCATTTGGTTGTTATGTCGTCATATTGATTAGATATCACAGCTATTATCAATATAATGTTTTTTCTTGGTAACCATACAGAAGCGTTTTGCTTTGTATTGAATTATTTAATAAAAAGGGTATTGGTATTTTAAACACAATAAACGATGAAGTGATCTACTTCTAATTCGTATCAAATAAAACGTGTACACGTTTAATAAAACGGCGTTCAGTAGTATGAATGATTATATCTTTACTGGTAACAATAACAAACACTTAAATTCACCCTATTTTTCTTTGTAATATTTCATTTTAAGTTTCGACTTTAAGCCTTAAATATGTATTGAAAATGTATATTAATGTTTATACAATGAACCTTTGAACGAAAAGAGAATTTAATAAATCAGAAATCAATAATACAGTGAAATACATCTACATTCTTCCAAGGGTTCGAGTACGGTATTTCATAGACCAGAAATTCTTCTGACATGAAGGGAGGAGTGGGGCACAATAAAATGGTGTATAATACAGTGCAAGTGGTAAATAGTTCCTGTGAGAACGTTTTGTTTGTCAGTTTTTTTGTAGCAGTGATTAATTATCAATCCCTTCGCCTCTGAACGGGTTGAACAAACAACTAAGAAGAATAGACAGGTGGCTGCCAGCATGAATATAGAAGAACAACTCGGTGCGTAGGAAGTAAATCTTGTCAAATTTACCTATTTTGTTGCCAATGGAAGTCAAAGACGTCTGGATGAAATAGCGTGACAGCAGCCAAAACAGACAAAGAGATAAGAACCACTCGATAGGAAGAAATGCAAATCTTGCAATATCAAGTGAATCATATTTCGATTTGAAATAAAATAAAAATCTTAGTATAGTGTGACACGTCCGAACATAATTTTTTTTTTTTTTTTTTTTTTTTTTTTTTTTTTTTTTTTTTTTAGCATTAATGCAAGTAAACTTTTAGATAAGTCCTCCTAGGCCAATTTTGACATGTTCAAGAATTTATCCAGGCTGACGTCCGCCGATTCTATTCAGCTTAAAAGAACCTTAAAGGCTTTGTCGGGCTAATGGGAAGGTCAAGTCTGGCGAAAGAGTTGCCAACGCAAAATAATGTCCTGATGGTCCCCAAGACTAATACGTGTGAGCTGCAAAGTTGCCTCGGACAATCTATCAGGAATCCGGAAAACTTGGTCAGTCAATAAATCACCGGCAGGAAACTTGCTGCCTCTACTCACAGGGATAACTTTGCCTGTAACCTGAGTCCCAGGGCGGATGTCACTACATTCCTTTGAAGGTAATGCACATCCAGGAGGACCGAGTCTGCTTCATTGCAACTGTGTAAATGGAGTAATACAATTTTCTAACCCCATTGTTCCCGAGGAATTGTCACTGGGATGAAGGAAATAGCCTGTTGCAGGCTAGAATAGAAATGAAAATGCCACACAGTATGGAAGAGGTTATTCGAAACGGGCTACAGCAGTCTAGCTACCGAACCCGTAGCTCGGATATGAATAAATTAGCATGGCGATCAACAGAATAAAAGGGGAAATAACACCTGCTATGGAAGGGAGTGACGGGAACACGCTACCAAAGACAGTGAAGCGGCTCCAATATTAACACGTAGGTGAATAGTTCAATGCCACTTGCAATAAACGATTCCGATAAAAAGAACGTCGAATAGATTCCACTGACATTCTACCCCATTTAGCATGATGTCTTGTCCTTGACTGAATGGAATTGCTGAAAATCTTTGAAAGCTGAAAATAGTCATATGATAAGGAGGCGTTTCCAATTGAACAAGGTATACGGGAATAATTTTCTGTGGTATTATTCAACCTATTTATAAAATACCGCACTTTATCATTACTAGTAAATGTTACATTCAAAAGCCCTTCCTCATGTATACATGAATTCTAATGCTATATTTTTTCCATAATTCAAACGTGGGATACCAAATTCATTGTCAAAATTGCCAAAACATAAGGGATCAATCCATCGGTCACTTTCGCTGGGTTTCACTGCAATATCAAATCCTTCCCCACGGAATCGTCCTACAAGCCACTGCAATTGATTGGCAGTGGCAAAAATAAAATAGGGAAACTAACACATTAGTGATCTGGCTAATTGAAGCCCATTTCAGTTCACAACGTTTCAACTTCATTTTATTGAGGGAAGACTTGTGACGTTGTGTAAAACTGCAGTTGGTCAAGTCAGTCATCATTGCAAGCGGTTTAACTGAGGCGGCTTGAATTCCCTACATTTTTTCCGAATCTGAATAAAATAATATTATATTAGTCACGATAAATCATGTTATGGACATCATTGTTAAGGTATTAATATAATGCTTAAAGCCACAAGTTCTAGCCACCAATTAGTGTCATCTATCCTCCCTCACACAGTCCTAGGCTTTCTATGTCACCAGTCTTAAGGCACTCTCACTACTGAGACCGACACTGACCCATAACCTATTTTTTTTTTGTAAAACTCCTTACAGACCATAGTTTCATCAGTGTTCTCTCACTAGAATGTTTTCAATACAGATCTCTTCTTTTATAAAGTAATTTTATTACCAGAAGTCTCTTCTTGTCTATATAGTTTCATTAGAAGTCTCCTCTTACCAGATAAGTTTTATTTACAGAACTCTTCTCTTATCATAACTGCTTTATTCACAGAACTCCGTTTGCTTTTACTTCACGGAGGTTTTTATTATTAATGTCCCGAATGGTTACTTCCAGTTTCCAGATTTCACTACATTTCAACTTGACATCATCCAAACTTTTCGTCATGCAAATGTGTATTTAGTTGGTATTGTTCTTCCAAGGGATATTTGATTTTTGTTTCCGAATTAATTTCCGCCAAGTTGAAATGAACAGATAAGTGGAAGCCATTTTAAAATTGACCGTTCTCATATATCCACACAGGTCTCATGAGCTGTTCTAAGTTTTGATTAATTAGTTCATCAATCTTTTAGAGTCCCAAAAGAGGGTGAATTTGGTGTCTGGTAGGATTGCAGATACATTCCCACGTTCCTCTCTCTATCTTTTTACCTGTCTGCCTATCTTTGTTCAACTCTATCTATCCCTCTTCCCCCTCCCCTTCCCCACTCTTTCCTAACTCGTGTCTTCCTCTCTCTTGCCCTCTATCTCTCTTCCTTTCCCTAACTCTCCATCCCTCTCTTTCTTTCCCATTCCATTTCTCAATCCATCTCACTGCCTTTCCCTCTTGTACCTCTTCTCTCTCTCTCTCTCTCTCTCTCTCTCTCTCTCTCTCTCTCTCTCTCTCTCTCTCTCTCTCTCTCTCTCTCTCTCTCTCTCTCTCTCTCTCTCTCTCTCTCTCTCTCTCTCTCTCTCTCTCTCTCTCTCTCTCTCTCTCTCTCTCTCTCTCTCTCTCTCTCTCTCTCTCTCTCTCTCTCTCTCTCTCTACTTTTCTCTCCTTTACTTCTTCTTTCCCTTCTCCTCTTTCCCTCTTTCTCTTTATGCCTCTCTCACTACTTCTATCCACATATTTTCCCTCTTTTCCATATATCCATATCTCTCGTTTCATCCATTTTCTAAATGCTTTCATTCTCTTATCCTCCTTATTTAAAAGTTTGCTCCAAGCACCTCCCTATCCTTTGTCCTTTTCCTCTTTCCCTATCTATCCTCTACTCTCAATTTGCCTTCCATAAAAAAAAATCTGATATTCCGCCACTCTATCCCCTAAGAGCATGTACATTCAAAACTGCTCCTACCTTTCTCCTATTTACCACCCTTCCATCCAGCACTGTCTCCAATGTGTGCTTATGCTTGACTTTTTTTCTAAACACTGTTAGCTATCATCCTCACCATCAAATCTCCATTACGATATTTCCCAGGCACTCCACACTTCTCATTCACACCGTCTATTGATGTGTGTGCGCGCGCGCGCGCCCGCGCGCGTGTGTGTGTGTGTGTGCGAGTGTTTGTATGTGTGTTTGTGTATGTGTGTGTATGTGTGTGTGTGTGTCTGTGTATGTGTGTGTCTGTGTATGTGTGTGCATTGTGTGTGTGTGTGTGTGTGTGTGTGTGTGTGTGTGTGTGTGTGTGTGTGTGTGTGTGTGTGTGTGTGTGTGTGTGTGTGTGTGTGTGTGTGTGTGTACGCGACCGTATATGTGTTTATATGTGCATGTTTGTGTGTGTTCATTTACCTATTTTTGTTCATGTAATTGTAGTGTACAAAAAGAAGACAAGGCTGATGACATTTTCTCTTTTTATCCAGATATCATGCATTGTTTTGAATTAATTTATAGTCCCAGGAGTTGACGCTATTGTGTAGGAAACTACTTTCTTTTCGTATCTGTCAGATATGTAATACTTTTTCTACTTGTTCTAACGATCGCGATCTCTCTGTGTTGTAGATAAAGTCTATTTTTTATGTCAATTTTGCCCACCTATTTCTGTGATGGAGAATTGTAATCAAATTCCTTCCCTCTAATAATTTTATTCTCTCTTCGTGTGTTTTATCTACAAGGATGGGAACATTATTGGTTGTTGCCTTCTTTTTCTCTAATACTACTTCCTCTATCATGTGTGATGTTGGATATTCCAATATGATATGAGTTATGTTGTGTGTGTGTGTGTCTGTGTGCGTGTGTGTGTGTCTGTGTGTTTGTGTGTGTGTGTGTGTGTGTGTGTGATTGACTATACATACATACATATACCAAAGGCTTTTCCCCCTTACACGGGGAGTAGCCAAAAAGAAAAAGGCATAGAATTCACTCCCACTCATTTCATTTCCCATATATTCCACTCCCCTCAGCCCTCCTCCCTCCCTCCTATCTTGGTACCTCCTGGATGACGTGCCATCCCTGCATCCTGTCCACTGCCCTGGGTCAGAAGCAGTGTCGCAAGACACAGCACATCCACAGCAAGGCCGCTTCATAGATTCGGCGACCCCCCTCTCCGTCCCCTCATGCAGAAAAGGAGAAGACGGGGAGAAATCCCTTCGGGCTGCGTCAATTTTTTTTTACTATGATCTTGGATAATGTGCTGAACTCGTGATCGACAGCTATTTCCCTATTGGAAAAGAGCTCAGAGCTCATATGACAGCTCTATGGGTAATGCCACAACCTTACACGCACACACACACCCAACTCCCCGCCCACGAGAGTTGGTGTAACGACTCAAAGCGCAGTGATACTGAAATTATTTCAACATTGGGCAGGATTCGAACCCGGACCGCCATAGTGACAGTCGGGGACTCTACCAACCTCGCCTCCGAGTGTGTGTGTATATGTGTATAACCGATCTATGGGTAATGCTATGACCTGACACGCACACATACATCCAACTCCCCGCCCACGAGAGTTGGAGTAACGACTCGAAGCGCAGCGATACTGAAACAATTTCAGCCCTGGGCAGGATTCGAACCAGGTATCGACGGCACCGCCGTACTGCCAACCATGTATGTGTGTGTGTGTGTGTGTGTGTGTGTGTGTGTGTGTGTGTGTGTGTGTGTGTGTGTGTGTGTGTGTGTGTGTGTGTGTGTGTGTGTGTGTGTGTGTGTGTGTGTGTGTGTGTGTGTGTGTGTGTGTGTGTGTGTGTGTGTGTGTGTGTGTGTGTGTGTGTGTGTGTGTGTGTGTGTGTGTGTGTGTGTGTGTGTGTGTGTGTGTGTACGCCACCATATACATGATGAGTAATATCACTCACTCACTCACTCACCCCACTCACTCACTCACTCACTGGTCCAGCACATCCTCCCAATCTTGCTGACTGGGCGGTTGCCGACGCAGCACTTCCTGCCCGTGGGACCAGCACCACCAGAAGCAACCAACACACACACACGAACATACTCATAAGTGCAGTCAACCTCTAACTCACAAAACACACGACAACCAAATAATAATAAACCCTTCCCCCCTGGAAATATTATATACTGTAAATAACATATAGCTAGTAATTAAGAACATGATAGTTTATTTGCGGGAAACCAAACATTCCTATTAAAAAATCTTATTAAAACATTTACCAGCACCTCCTATTTTGCTGTGTCAGGACTTCCGACGAACAAAAAGTCGATGCTCCAGACCAGGAGCGGTCGGTCCGATGATACGTACAGAGACATTAAAATAGTGCACTGTGGTATAGAAACAGAGTGATATTCAGATAGCTTGGAACTAATATCTTGACAGATAGACACAAACAAAATGATAGTGTTTAAGTTATCAAATATTTACCCATATTTCAAGAAGTGATTGACATTGTGTAAAATATAGAAGAAGTGAACTTATTTAATAAACGAAAAAGATGTTGCATTGAGTTTGGTGTTCCCGCCTTAAGTTCTGTGTTATGTATTCACTCAACACCGGTTGAGGATACATTAAATGGCGGCAGCAGTGTTCGCTCCCACGTCTCAAGAGAAGAAAACCGAATAAAATCGTCAGCCATTCAAGCCACGCCTACCAGAAGAAAGGATATCAAGGCCTCCTCACCGCAAAGATCTCGTCACACACACGCAACCCTCTACACCTCCCTCCACCAACCGCTCCCTTCGAGACGGCGATACCAACTCAAACCATCACAGTCTTCGAATCGGTGGTGAAATCTATGACTTTAGATTTCAAACCACCTGGTGGCAGTGAGCTCCCAACAATATATCCCGTATCACCAATAACAAGTTCTGACTGCCCTTCAAGAGCCTCTTCTCTCTACACAGCGCCGTGTCCAGTCACTTCCCTTCACTCCCTCCGTCCTCACCCGAGAACGATACGTGCTGACCACTGCACCTACACCACACGACTTTAGTCAAGACCCAGTCAACCCAGTGCACTATACGTACGTCGTCATCACCGACTCCAAATTATCTAACCACTTCTAAACAAGGTAAATAATATATCAACCCCTCACAATACTTGATAATATTGATAATCCCCCACTAACCAATCAAAACCAACCCCCCTGATACTCGCCTTCTCTCCCTTTTTACGAGAACGTCAATGAGGCACCCCCCCGCAAGCTTCCTCACCTGGAGGTAATTGCACACCACTGAACTCTTATAACTACCAACTATCCTACTACCAAGGAGACCTTCCCAAACCTTCGTACGTAAGGACAAACAAGTCTACGGGCCGCCACAACCACACCTGACGGACCTGCACATACGTCGATATATACCTAAACCCAATCATACCTTTCAAGGTACTCTAATGTTCATTATATAGACAATCTTGTAAGATTCACTTTCACCTTCATATCACCAATAATTAACGATAGCTTAACTTCATTTTTCCTTCTTTGATTAATAATTCAGTCTCTAGTGATTTAATAATTCAAACAAAAATATCATTTTACAAAACTAAGTTACATAATTAAGTTACATAATTAAGTTAAAAACATTTTTGCATACTTCTATCTTGTACCTTCCCAATTTATTATTTAGAATAATATATTTTCAACTTTTACAATAACCTGTATAATCACATTACTTTTTTTCTTGCCAATATCTTATATTACTTATTTTCTTGCCAATATCATATATTCCCATTCTATGCCAATTTATATTGTATATCTTTTTACCTTTTACAATAACTTATATATATTTTGTTGTTGCAATATTACCATTGTATACCCATTGAAACCCTATACCCCCCCTCTTATCTAACCATAACATACTACCCCTTAGATAATGTATACCAAATATTTCTAATTTAACTATTTCAACTTAGACCTCCTATCTCACCTAACTACTTTCTATACCTGTTAAGTCATACATGCATCTCTAGTTAGACAATAACATGGCTACAGGTACGAGAGCCAAGGTCAGAAATTTACTTCAAGGAATTCTTTCCTCATCTAAAGAAGATAAACCCTCTCAAGACCAAGACCATGACACGACTAAGGCAGATTCTCAAATACTTCCTGAGGAATACTATGACCACATACCCCTTCACCATGACCACTCACGAGAAGACCCTTTTAATCCCTTCCAACTACAACACTTGCCCAACCCCCTCCCTCACTCCACACCACAACTTCAAGTTACCCCTCAACTAGATCCTCAACAACAACAACCCCACACTCCATCACAACCCCAAATTTCCCCCCACCTAGACCCTCAACAACAACAACCCCACACCTCTCCGCAACCCCAAATTCCCTCTCATGTCGACCCTCACCAACTAAACCCTCAACAACCACCCCCCCCACATCCCAACCCCCCTGATTCCCCTGCAACAATCCCTAAACCCCACAAACCATGCATATGAGAACCTTGCCTTCCCTTCTCCCAACTTCCCATCTGGTCAACCCACCTCCACACCACACCCCCAACCACCACCTAACCTTGCCCCAAACCCATCACAACATCCTAACCCACAACTTCAACCTACAATAATTAATAACTACCAAACCATCACCCCTCTAACCGAAATTCCAACCTTCTCTCAAGCTAGCGGACTCTCCATCACAGACTTCCTGACAGCATGTGATCTTTTCTTTTCAAAAAACACAAACTACTCTGACTTAGATAAGATAAATCTATGCCGCCAGAAAATAGAAGCATCGGACGAACATAGGTCCACGGCTCGGATGCTAGATAGTTTGATAGCCACAGGGATCACATATAGCAATTATAAGCAACATCTGTTAAATGTCTTTCAAAGCAAACAAACAAATAACATTAGTTTTATCCTCACATTTCTAAATAATACTAGAGTTCAAAAACAAAGCAACGTTAAAGATAATGTTGCAAACACAATTAAAGAAATTAGGGAAAATCTGTACAACAATAGCCCATGGACTTACACAGACACCATCACAGGTAAAAAGGTAATGACCTTGGAAAACCTATGCTCATTACTAGAGATAGGTCTCTATCTTTCCCAACTCCCTCCAAAGTGCCAAAGAGAAGCCGCAAAAAGGGATTTAAACACTAGTAACCCATTAGCTTATACTTACATCTTAGACATCACCAACGCTTGCAACATCTCCCTCTCTGACCAGCACCATTTTGCTAGACTAAATAGCCTTCAATCACAACAGCCCCCTAGCCCCAATCTAGCGCAACCATCTAACTGGTGTTCCTACCATCTTTCAACAAGTCACAACACCAGAGACTGCATACAGAAACAACAAATGCAAGCACAACACCGCGCTACCCCTTGCTCAGTTCATGGAACTACTTCCCACACTGATTCTCAGTGTAGAGCGCAACAATACCAACAACCACAGGTACAACACCGCTCTACCCCTTGCTCAGTTCATGGAACTACTTCCCACATAGATTCTCAGTGTAGAGCGCAACAATACCAACAACCACAGGTACAACACCGCGCCACCCCTTGCTGAATTCATGGTACCTCCCACACTGATTCCCAATGTAGAGCTCAACAGCAAACCAAACAACTCCCACCCACCCCTAGACCACCCACCATGTCAAAACCAACACAACCAGACAAATACTGCAACCTACACAAAACCACAACTCACTCCAACGAAGAGTGTTCTCAACAAAAATCACAACCACAACCACATCAGAGAACAAACAAACAAGTCACCACACCTCGACAAACACCTTCCTCCCACACAACACATACAACTCAACACCGATTGGGGGAACGTGCACCAGCCTCACGCACCAGACCACCATAGGAACGTCCGACACACCACACAACTATATCACCATAAAGGTGAAATTAGATCAAATTACTGTTGACATGATGGTTGACACAGGAACAAACCTGAACCTCATCCCCAGAGCTCTCTACGAAGCACTAAATGACCCACCCAAAATCCAGTATTCAAATACGGAAGGTCTATTGATAGAAGGATCTACCATATCACTTCACGATATGATTGATTTAAACATAGAGGTAAACAATTCCCAAGTAGGTTTCACATCCTTCCACTTAGCTGATGAATGGAGTCTCGACCAACAAGGTATAATAGGTTTAAAGTCCCTATGAGAGAAGGAGTTTGAATGTGTTTGAGATGAGGTGTCTGAGAAGTATGGTGGGGGTTACTAAGCTGGATAGAATGAGAAATGAGGAGGTGAGGAGGAGAACAGGGGTGAAAAAGGATTTGGGAGATAGGGTTGATGAAAGAATATTAGGATGGTTTGGACACATGGAAAGAATGAGTGAAGAAAGACTAGTAAAAGAGGTATGGAAGGCAGATGTGGAGGGAGTGAACATGAGGGGACGTCCTAGGATGAGGTGGATGGATGGGGTGAAGGGGGCTTTGGGGAAGAGGGGAATGTCTGTTGAGGAAGGAAGGGAGAGGACGGAAGACAGAGGTGAATGGAGAATGGTTGTATATGGATGATGTTGTGATTGCATGAGGAGGAATGGGCGGGGGGTGGGGGTGGGGTAGTATGTGTGAGTAAATTTTGACGCAGCCCGAAGGGATTTCTCCCCGTCCTCTCCTTATATGCAAGGGGGGACGGAGAGGGGGGGTCGCCGATTAAATGAAGCGGCCTTGCTGTGGATGTGCTGTGTCTTGCGACACTGCTTCTGACCCAGGGCGGTGGGCAGGGTGCAGGGATGACCCGTCATCCAGGAGGTGCTCAGATGAGAGGGAGGGTGGGAGGGGTGTGGAGTGTATTTAGGGATGAAATGGGTGGGAGTGTTTTTATGCCTTTCCCTTTTTGGCTACCTCCCTTGGAAGGGGGAAAAAGCCTTGGTATATGTATGTTTGTATGAGACTGGAAGTCCATCATCAACTTAGATACCAACAAAATCTCCTTCCGAGATGAAAGTAATGAGTCAACCCTTCCTGAAACACCCGACCCAGACACACAACCTCTTTCATATCTATCTAGCTTAAATAAACCCTCTCCAACTAAGAGCTACTCATTCCGTCCACCACCTTATGTCACCTCAAAAGCACTGATGTCTAACACAGTCATCATACCCCCTAGACATTCAATAACAGTTCCACTATACATACCCGGAGCAATAGAACACCAGGATGTCATAATTGACCCAGATACGTCAAGAATAAATAACATAACCTTGGAGTCCTCCTGGGATATAGTATCAGAAAATAAACACACCCTAGCTATGTTAACAAATCTCTCCGATCAACACCGCAAAATCAGGAAGAACACAAACATTTGTTCAGTCCATCTCCATAATTCCCCAATCCAGGAACCACTCCCCCAACACATCAACACTGTAAGACCACCACAAACTCTCACCCCTATCCACCCCAACCAAATCACAACATCAGCAAACGGAGAGATGAATGACAAGCTACTGACCCTCCTACAAAGGAATAGATCGGCTATCGCCTTAGAAGGCGAACCCTTAGGCAAATGTGATATAATCAAACATCACATCCAAATTCCCCCCAACACCCCCCCCTCATACACCCCCGCTTACCGCATACCCCACAATAGGAAAACACAAGTCAACAACAGTGTGCACGAGATGCTACACCAAGGCGTAATTTCTCACTCCCAAAGTCCGTGGAACAGTCCCCTCTTCCTAGTCCCAAAGAAAGACGGAACTTTACGCCCTGTTGTTGACTTTAGGAAAGTTAACAACCTAACTCAATCTGACCCACACCCCCTCCCCGCCATGCAAGATGTCTTACAAACCATCGGTAATGGAAATTCAATTTTTTCCACAATTGACCTTAAGTCAGCCTTCTGGCAGGTCGAGCTCACCGATGAATCTAAACCCGTAACTGCATTCTCCACTGATAAGGGACATGTCCATTTCGAGCGTATGCCCTTTGGCCTTAAGAATGCCCCCTCAACCCAACAAAGGTTGGTGACCCGCATTTTCAGCGACATGATAGGAATCTCATTATTCGTCTACTTAGACGACCTCATCATCTATAATCCCACACAAACTGACCACCTTCACACACTAGAGATTGTCCTAAAAAGACTCAAAAACACAGGATTGAAAATCCAACTAGGAAAGTGTAAATTCCTACAGACGGAACTCACCTTCCTAGGCCATAAGGTAGATAGCCAAGGCATCCATACCACCACAGAGTAATATCACTCACTCACTCACTCACCCCACTCACTCACTCACTCACTGGTCCAGCACATCCTCCCAATCTTGCTGACTGGGCGGTTGCCGACGCAGCACTTCCTGCCCGTGGGACCAGCACCACCAGAAGCAACCAACACACACACACGAACATACTCATAAGTGCAGTCAACCTCTAACTCACAAAACACACGACAACCAAATAATAATAAACCCTTCCCCCCTGGAAATATTATATACTGTAAATAACATATAGCTAGTAATTAAGAACATGATAGTTTATTTGCGGGAAACCAAACATTCCTATTAAAAAATCTTATTAAAACATTTACCAGCACCTCCTATTTTGCTGTGTCAGGACTTCCGACGAACAAAAAGTCGATGCTCCAGACCAGGAGCGGTCGGTCCGATGATACGTACAGAGACATTAAAATAGTGCATTGTGGTATAGAAACAGAGTAATATTCAGATAGCTTGGAACTAATATCTTGACAGACAGACACAAACAAAATGATAGTGTTTAAGTTATCAAATATTTACCCATATTTCAAGAAGTGATTGACATTGTGTAAAATATAGAAGAAGTGAACTTATTTAATAAACGAAAAAGATGTTGCATTGAGTTTGGTGTTCCCGCCTTAAGTTCTGTGTTATGTATTCACTCAACACCGGTTGAGGATACATGTGTGTGTGTGTGTGCGCGTGCGCGCGAGTTGGGGACGTCACCGCTTCCATCACTGATATCTGCGCCACCCCCAATGGGTTCTTGTTTCCATTGACGTCGCTCACGGCCGCCCCGCCTCTGACGTCACTACCGCTGACGTCAACCGCTTCCGACGTCGCCGCTGTCGTTGTCACCGCTTCCGACGTCACCGCCGCCGTCTGTCTTAATGTCGCCTCCCCACGCTTTGCAGGGGAAGGAGGGTAATATGGTGTACATATGTACCCCCACAAACATGCTTGTAGGTGCAGCTTGTAGGTACAAAGTGATGTATTAGAGTTGGATGGTAGTCTGACCTGACTCGACGCTCGAAGGCTAGGATGGGTTACCTCAATTAGGTCGCATCTGGTCAAGGCGTCAGAGCGGGCTCGTATACCGCCTGCATCCAGCAGGCAGGCGACTCAGTCATCCAGATGCTCAAACAGTATCACACCTGGACACTTGGGCCATACTTCTGTCCGCACATTGCTAGTCCTTGTCAGTCCTTAGGTCGACGCACCAGTAACCACCTGAATAAAGCGCTTAAGCCACACCGAGTGTTAATCTTTCCCTACGTCACCTTGTCCTATACTTGGACAGCTTCGTCTGCCCGTGTGCCTAAATGCTGTTTAAAATGTATGTTCTAATTATTCTTAATTACTTTAGGGCAGTTATCATGATAAGTTTAGAATAAAGTTAATGTAAAATTAATCAAACATACTTTAATTGGTAACTGTGTCAAGCTCGGGCAAGTCTCACCCTCTCACACTTACCGTGTTAAGACTTGCGAATTACCCAGTCCCTTTCCAATACCCTTGGTGGTATACGGTACTGTAAAATTGTTAGGATAGGTTAGAGCTAAGAAGGAAGCTAGGTATTACTAGTAATTCCTACTAAACATGAAATCTCTTATTAGTTAATTTGTAAGTTTTTATCAATTATGTGTCTTCTTGTTAGTATAGTTAATGCTACGTGGAATATATTTCTTATATCCTATTGATCGGAAGTATGAAGACATCCTTACAGTAATTTCTCCACATATACATATATACTTCGAGAGATCTTTAGAATATTGAAAGATAACAAAATGACTAATTATCTTCATATTTTCACAAATTGCTAATCGTATATCTAATTGAGTAAGAATTATGGAGGCAATTATTGTCACGTTTCCCCTTTGTTTATTAACTTGAGGTAGGTTTCACTCCTCAAGTATAAGAGTTAGATGGGAACACGTCAAGTGGAGGCCCGCGTCCGGGATATAACCATTGTGTGACATACTACAAAGTATTAACTCATCATGTATTTCATCTCTGAGGCAAGTAGTATTCACAGTGTTCAGTTCATTACATTGCTCCTGTTTTAGTGCATATGCGTTTGGTGAGCT
>NC_134789.1:25981226-25983726 GCF_046742065.1 Oratosquilla oratoria
GGAGCTCCTGACGTAGTTCTATGAACTGAGTTTTACTGAAATTGGGTATTTTAGAAACACAAGTATCTATTCTAAAAAAAAATTGTAGTTTAAATCTAACTAAGTTGTGATCACTATTAGCAACATTTTCCTGTTAACTTCTTTTCTCTGAAAGCTGTATTAAGCAGCCTAGTTATCTATTCTATTACATATATTTTTCTTTGTCAACTACCTATCCAATCTTTAATAATTTCAAAGCCTATTCCAATTATTCAAGTGTAATCTCTTCAGTTTCCTCTTCAGTCACTCGTCTCCAATTTTCATTATCTCCATTGTGACTTGTTAAATCCTCTGCTGACTCTCCTTTGGTGTTCAAAAGTTCTTTGCAATATTTCCTGCATCTTAGTGCAACTTCTGTTTCTCTCGATTAATACTTCTCCGTTCACGTCTGTAATTGCGCACATTCTTCTTATTTGCTAAGCTGTGAAGTGGCTCTGTTGTACCTCTCATATTCTGTTGCAAATCAGATTTTTCCCCATGACTTATTCTTACTCGGTCTTTTCACTCCTTTAGCAAAAAATCTTACTTTTTAGATACTCCTGTAGCTCGCACTTCATTGCACCACCAGGACTTAATTTTCTTTTATTTTTCTTTTGATTATTTTCACTTAGTTTCATGATTTACTATCAGGATTTTTCTAATTCAGTTCACTCTCCTATTGTATTTGTTTCTGAAAGTGAATGTCCTCTGTAATTCTATTATCAATCTGGTTAAAACATTCTGTGTCTTTCAGCTTGTCTAAGTTCAATCTCTTGCTGGTTACTGTCTTCTTTGGTTTCTATAACTTTATCTCGGCCTTGACTAACCTATAGTCTACGTCTGCAAATACTGTAAGTAGAACCTTGGCATCTTCGAATGTTTTCTAAATGTTTGTTACAAATAGATCAATCACTGAGTGTCCAGTATACCTCTGTCGTTCTATGAACCACCGATACTAAGTTCACTTGGTTGTCTGGGGTGAGCAATGTCACTTATGATTACTGGGAGAACGTTGTCGTTTTGTTTTGTCTTAGACAATTCCAGTTTGTTTTGGTATATTTGGGTAGCTTTGTGGGGTTGCTGTATCAGGCTATGATAGATCATCCACATAGGTGAGAATTTTGATGATGTATTCTGGATTTGGTGTGGGGAAATCATTTGTGTATAGGCAGAGACTAGTATTGATCCTTGAGAGACTCCACTGTTCAATCTTTTGATAACTGCTATATGATTGTCCTTAATGTGCTCTGTACAATGTCAAATAAGGTGTTTGTCAGCCATTTCATGTCGATATGAATGTCAGTCTCAATTATCTTTTTTGACTAGATTTTTAAGGAACTATTGTGGCTCTTGTAATTGTTGTAGTTCTATTAACATTATTTTTGTAGTAACAGCAGTTGTAGTCATATCAGTAGTTGGGGTAGAAGTAGCAAAAGTAATAAGGTCACTGTAATAATAACCCTAGTAATAGTAGCTATAGTAAAAATAAAAGTGATAGTAGTAACAGTAATAGTAGTAGTAGTAGAAGTAGTGGTAGGAGTAGGGACAATTAACAATAATAACAACAGCAGCAGTACAGCAACAATAGTAATAATGGTATACTAACGACAATAACAGTAATAACAATAGTAATAATTATTACAGTAGTTTTGATATTGATTAATTTTTGTAACAACGAGAATGATAATGCAGAATTAGAAGAAAAACAAAAACAGTTATAATGAAATGTCATGTATTTCCATTTAATCAATATAATAAAATTATCAATCGTCTTTGCGACAATATACATCTTATTAAGTACGACCATTTTACGAAGAAAATTATGATATAAATCATATGCGAAAAGCAAAAACATACAACATTACTTCGTTTTAGATATTGCTCAAGTGGAGGGCCAAACCATACTCTTCCATAATGACCGATGCCCTATTCCTCTTGAGGGAGTCATGGCTGAAGCTGACTTCTCTAAATCATCTTTAAAATCTTTCCTCCATTTGTGTTTCAAAATTTTCCAAGATATGACTTCATATTATTTTTCATCTGTTATGGGGTCTCCTCTGACTTATTCATCGTTTCCTGCCTCTGTCTATGTAACCAGAAAGGTTTTGTATGACTTTTCTCCTAGACTCATTTTTCTCAACTCTATAGCATCTGTACAATTTTATTTCTCCGGAAACTGCATCTTATTCTACCCAACCTATACCTAACTAACTTTTAGTGCTCCCTGAGTGGAAATGTATTTCCATACGCGCACTGCGCCTAAAATACTCTCTGTTAGTCGTGACATACCATATGTCCTCTTTTATCGTCTACCAACATTTCTTCATTGAATAACTGCCTTTATTGCTTCTGGTGCTTTCTCCCCTTGTCATGTTTTCTCCCCCTATCTCTCCATCCATAACCCATCTGTTTTCTTAATGTCTGAAGGGGCTATTACTCTGATAGGTTCTTGTTTTATATTGGTCTTGCAACTTTTCCTTGC
>NC_134789.1:25988726-25996226 GCF_046742065.1 Oratosquilla oratoria
GAGTTCTTCGAGTTCTTCTTCGAGTTCTTCTTTGAGTTCTTCGAGTTCTTCTTCGAGTTCTTCTTCGAGTTCTTCGAGTTCTTCTTCGAGTTCTTCGAGTTCTTCTTCGAGTTCTTCTTCGAGTTCTTCTTCGAGTTCTTCGAGTTCTTCTTCGAGTTCTTCGAGTTCTTCTTCGAGTTTTTCTTCTTCGAGTTCTTCTTCTTCTTCGAGTTCTTCTTTTTCTTCTTCTTCTTTGAGTTCTTCTTCTTCGAGTTCTTCTTCTTCTTCTTCTTCGAGTTCTTCTTCTTCTTCTTCTTCTTCTTCTTCTTCTTCTTCTTCTTCTTCTTCTTCTTCTTCTTCTTCTTCTTCTTCTTCTTCTTCTTCTTCTTCTTCTTCTTCGAGTTCTTCGAGTTCTTCTTCGAGTTCTTCGAGTTCTTCGAGTTCTTCTTCGAGTTCTTCTTCGAGTTCTTCGAGTTCTTCTTCGAGTTCTTCGAGTTCTTCTTCGAGTTCTTCGAGTTCTTTTTTCGAGTTCTTCGAGTTCTTCTTCGAGTTCTTCGAGTTCTTCTTCGAGTTCTTCTTCGAGTTCTTCTTCGAGTTCTTCCTCGAGTTCTTCGAGTTCTTCTTCGAGTTCTTCGAGTTCTTCAATTAAACAATTAAACAATTAAACAATTAAACAATTAAACAATTAAACAATTAAACAATTAAACAATTAAACAATTAAACAATTAAACAATTAAACAATTAAACAATTAAATAATTAAATAATTAAACAATTAAACAGTTAAACAAGTAAACAAGTAAACAATGAAACAATGAAACAAGTAAACAAGTAAACAAGTAAACAATGAAACAATGAAACAATTAAACAATAAAAGAAAAATTAAACAATTAAGCAATTAAACAATTAAGCAATTAAGCAATTAAGCAATTAAGCAATTAACCAATTAACCAATTAAACAATTAAACAATTAAACAATTAAACAATTTATGGCGTTCAAGGTAAATCAAATTAATAGATGGATAAGTATTCTTATTAAAAAATCAAACTATAAGTAATTTAATCGATAATATAATTGATAAGCAAATTAATATATGAATGATGAGTAGATGAAAAAAAAAGTAAATGAAAAAGTAAATGAATATATGAGTTAATAAATAAGTACATGAATAAATGAATAAATAAAAAAAAAAAAAAAAAAAAAAAAAAAAAAAAAAAAAAAAATAAATAAATAAATAAATAAATAAATAAATAAATAAACAAGTCTATGAATAAACAAATAAATCAATGAATAAATGAATAAATAGATATATAAATAAATAAATAAACAAATAAATAAATAAATAAATAAATAAATAAGTAAATAAATAAAAAATAAAAAATGTAAAATAAATAAGTAAGTAATAGATAAATAAATAAATAAATAAATAAATAAAAAAGTAAATAGAAAAATAAATAAACAAAAGAACGTATGAATGGGTAACTAAATAAACAAACAAATAAATATGTCATTAAATCAATTTGTTAGATAATTAATTTAATAATTGATCGATAAAAAGTAAGTAAAACGACAAATAAACAGACAAAAAATATATTCATAGATAAACAAATAACCAAATAAACAGATAAATAAATAAGTAAGCAATTAAATATTTATACAAATGGATAAGAAAATCAAAGCATAAGTATAAGAAGAAAGAAATAGATAAATATATTATTTATGAAGAAATAAGTGAATAGAAATAATTCATAATCTCGCCGGCTTTAGATTTTTACGAAAAGTTTACGCGTTCCGCCAAGAATCTTTCTCCTTTATCAAGGATTTTGTCCTTGGCATGCAGCCGAGAACCACCAATTTTCAGAGAGCTTCAATTTTATCTGTGTTTTTATTGATTTTTTTTTTCTTTTGCCTTTAGTGGCATCCTAATACAAACTTCATTGTTTAACTTTTTCGTCCCTGACATGCATCTATCCGGACTGTCGTTAGTCAATTTTGTTCTAATGAAATAAACTATTCATGACCTGAAGAGAATAAGGGTTGATTTCCCTAATTATAACGTTTACATATTTTGTTCTTGTTGATGTCGAGTGACTTCATTCAGCTTAGGGAGATCAATTATGTCATCAAAAAGCTAGATTTATCTTGATTAATGTCTTGGATTCTATATTTGACTTTTATAGTTATTCTATGTTGATTTATTCATCCCTATTGGAACATTTACATATTTTTCTCTTACTATCGGCAGGATAGTAAAGAACATAAGAATGAAGAAGACTGCAAGAGACCATAAGGCCTACACTAGGCAGCTCCGTATCCATCACCACCTGTCATCCCCATCCATAAAGTTGTCTAATCGTTTCTTAAAACAACTGGTAGTTTCAGCGCTTACTAAATTTATTACATTCGTCGACCACCATATTAGTAAACCAATTCTTGCCTATTTCCTTTTTAAATCTAGAATTGTCCAGTTTATAACCATTACTGCGAGTCCTGCCCTGTTCTTTTGATATAATGACCTTGTTTGCGTCACCCTTGTTTAAGCCTTTGATCCACTTGAACACCTCTATTAGATCACCCCGCACTCTGTCTATTTCCAGAGAGTGTGATTTAAGGTGCCTAAGCCTCTCTTCGTAAGGCAAATTTCTGAGTCCATGTATCATTTTGTTCATTTTTCTCCGTACTGATTCTAGTGAATTGATGCCCATTCTGTAGGATGGAGACCAAAACTGTGCCGGATAGTTAGGGATGGGTCTAACTATCGCTAGATAGAGTTTAATAATTACCTGTGCACTTCTATTCGTTACCGTCCTAGCAATGAAACCTAATGCTGTGTTAGCTTTATTCCTGGCGCTAATTCACTGTTTCGTGGTTTTAAGATCCGGACTCACTAGAACTCCCAAATCTCTCTCACACTAAGTTTTCTCTAAAAGCGTGTTATCTAAGGTGTATCTATTTTTGGGGTTGTGTAGCCCTATGTTTAACACGCTACATTTAGAGGTATTGAAGTTCATTTGCCATTTCACCGACCATATGAACAATTTGTTAAGATCATCCTGCATAAGATCTCTGCGTCGTCTCCTGACCTAATTAGGCGTCCTATTTTAGTGTCGTCCGCACACTTACTAACATCAATATTTATCCCGTCGTCTAAGTAGTTTATGTACATAATGAACAACAAGGGACCCAAAACCCAATCGAAACAGTTAAAGAATGTACTTCCTATTCCCTCACCTCCTTCTAGAAGTAGAAGTTGAGGTTATGATTGTTGGGTTGCATATGGTGTTGACTGCCATTGGGTGTCGGGCACCATCTCATCTGACTGACTAGACATAAAGGATAGTCAACCCCAATCTAGTTGAAGGAAATGGTGTTAACCGCTCATTAGCACGGTTTTGCCTCCATCTTCTAAAGTTTCAGAATCCTGAACAGTCTGTTCTCACATCCAGTAAGTCAACAGCTGCACGTGTTTTAGCACTTTGTGTTCATGTGGCGCACCGATGTAAGTTTCTGCGAGGGTTGGATGAAGTGTATTGTTAGGTGCTCAAGGATCGTTGGTCCACATATGGGATATTTGCAAGAATAATTGACCTGATGTCTTGTTTGTATTTTGAGACATAGAGGGCTGTAATGTGTGAATGAAGCGTGTCAGGATTATTTCAAGAATAAGACAAGGGTCCGTCCTCCTCCCAACACTTTTTCAGTATCTACATGGGTATTGGGCAGTTGTAGATCGATATCACTGTATTGCACCTATTAGCAACAAACATTAAAGGCATTGATCTTCTCTTTATATATGGTGCTCTGCTTCTTGAAGAGCCGTTGGGTTATTATGTTGAGGAGGAAGAGGAAGATGAAGAGGAGAGTGTTCAAGTTTACTATGCTAACCTATTATATAAAGTATATGTACACATACATATACCAATGTCATTTTCCCCCTTACAATGGAGGTGACCAAAGTCAAAGGCATAACCCACTCCCAACCATTTAATCCCCACATACTCCACTCCCATTCAATTTCCTTCCTCTTTTTTTTTTTTTTTTTAATGACGGGTCATACCTGTATCTCGCCCACTGCCCTGGTTCAGAAGCAATGTATCCAGACACAGCACATCCACAGCAAGCAGCTTCATTTAATCGGGTACCCTCCTCCTCTCCGTCCCCCCATGCAGAAAAACAGAAGACGGAGAGAACTTCTTTCGGGCTGTCAAAATATCATTCACATATACTCCCTCATCCCCCTCACCTATCCCCCATCCACACCCTTCTATACATCATAACATCGTCCATACACAACAATACATCACTCACTCCTATCTCCAGGGTTCTCCCTTCCTTCCCCCATCCATACATCTTATTCTTTGTCTTCCCTTCATTTATATATATATATACATATATATATATATATATATATATATATGTGTGTGTGTGTGTGTGTGTGTGTGTGTGTGTGTGTGTGTGTGTGTGTGTGTGTGTGTGTGTGTGTGTGTGTGTGTGTGTGTGTGTGTGTGTTTACATAGAATTTTTAACAAATATGTACTATGTTAAGGACCATTACCTAAGGGAGCAGAGGTATAATGTAACGATTAAACAAAAGATATGTGACTCCTTTCTAGTAATTATGAATAAACCCATTAAAGTTTTTTCATTCTTCTACGAACGTGTTCGGGCTGATTTCAGTTAGTTTTGTTCAATCTGGGGCATTTTTCTGAGCTTGTTTCAATTAACCTACAGCAATCGTGTGTTAATTGGTGGAAATAACACCAATCTCTTTCATTCACTTAATATAGACCACTGGTCCTGACAGGGATAACCTTTTTTCAAGCGGAGTGGTTTGTATTTTCTGTTTTCTCTTCTGCTTTAAATATATCGTTTTATTAAATTATTGTCTAATTCATATTTGTTTATTTATCTATCTTCATATTTGTTTACTATTGTCCATCAATAATATATATTATTTATCATCTATTACACAGGGCTGCGTTTTCATTTTTATTCATATTATTTAATTGAATTTAAATTTTCAGGTTATGCTGAATTAAAAAATTATAAAGGTAAAGTTGATAATGACTAAATGTTATAGTATTGTTTTTATTAACACTGAAAACATGCAGAAATATACATCAATGTGGAAGAAAATACTTTTTCTATTCTTTTCTTTTTTATTTTTCACCAGGCAAACACGTTTCAGACACTAACAGTAATCTGCTAACATGTTTATACCCTATCGTCTCTCATAACTTTCTTCCATAATGCGAATGTCTTGGTGGAACCTTTCCACTTTGTTTTTCCCTGTTCTTCACTGACTTATGGAAATGTCTGCCTCATGGAAGCAAATGCTGGTCTTCCTTTATTGATGGCCTTGTCAAAAATTCTTCAACACTCCAAGTTTCATATGAAGAGGTGGCAGCAAAATTTTATAACGTGAGGTAGTAGGGAAGAGGCCAAACGCAGAGTATGGGAGTCCAATATATTTTACGTTTCGCGAAACGTCAAATATATTAGACTCCCATACTCTGCGTTTGGCCTCTTCCCTACAGAGCTGTTGCAGTCATTGCTGCTTTTACTCAACGTGAGGTAGGTTGGAGTGTTTTTCTAGATGGCCATTCACTAAGCTCGTAGTGTTTATAATCTACTTGGTTATCCCACAGACAGAGAAAACATAGGTATCTAATGTAACCCCTTTGCATTCTTAACAATAGGGACACAACCTGTAAAGAAACAATGCAAATATCATGAAAAATGAGATAGAGGAGATAACTGAAATATATAAGATCCAATTTCAATGTGAAAACATGTAAAATGACACTGTCTTTTTGCCTTTAAATCTCCACAAATCATTTAATTATGATGACTACACTTCAGAGCACTGAGTAAAATATTCATATTCTTGTACCTCTCAATTAATTGAAATGAATGTGCAACAGGAACAGTTGTAATCTTATTATAAATGTTTAAAAGAACAGCCTTTAAACTTTGACTCGACGAGTCAATGAAGAGTACATTCCACTGGATTATAAATGAAACCCAAAGCTTCAGCTAGTCCTCCAATATCACTGCAATATACTAATGAAGAGTTGTCATGAAGTGAGAAAATTTTGCGAAACTCCTCATCTCTTTTGCGACACCAGAAGTATGTAGTTCCAGAATCAAGCAAATTGCTTTCGTCAAGACATGATCCAAGTAGCTGGGCAGTCTCTTTTGATAACCCTAAATCCTTTGTTAAGTCATTCAGTTGTGCTTAACTTAAAAATTTGGTTGGTTCTCATCGGGGATTGGAGGTTAATACGATGCAGAGGTGTCCATATTTTCAAGCTGAGTATCACTGTCTTCATCAATATCTATGTCCTTGGGTACATTTGGTACTGGAATTTCTGGACCATGAGGCAGATGGGATATGGTGCATGTTCTTCATTTTAAACCTATAAATTTCATATAGGTAAAATGCCAAAGTAAGTCCCGCGGGTTTTTATATATGTAAGATATTTCAAAATATATATTTTCTAATATACATTAATGAGAGTATCGACTCTAACTTATCGTTATTATTTTCAAATGTGAGCTAACCTTGTAGGTTAGTCATGCAGAAATAGCAATCTGTCTCATGATCCGTCCCTTTTATCCACACCATGGGAGCATCAAAAGGTAGGGATTTTATCTTGCCCTTACTCCAACGTGTTAAATTTTCAACACATGTTCTACAACATGTATGAGGAGTAAAACGTCTATCTTGATCTTCAATTCGGATTCCAAAAAAGGTGTGGTAATATGACTTTACAAACTGAGTAATTTACGAATTTTGATCTGACATTTCCACAAATATAGGAGAACCTGTTTGGATAATGTTTACATCTGTTCATTGTCAAATCCCTGCAATAGAATTAATGAATCTATAAAACACACACACTCACGTGTACACGAATATAATCGTGTGTGTGTGTGTGTGTGTGTGTGTGTGTGTGTGTGTGTGTGTGTGTGTGTGTGTGTGTGTGTGTGTGTGTGTGTGTGTGTGTGTGTGTGTGTGTGTGTGTGTGTGTGTGTGTGTGTGTGTGTGTGTGTGTGTGTGTGTGTGTGTGTGTGTGTGTGTGTGTGTGTGTGTGTGTGTGTGTGTGTGTGTGTGTGTGTGTGTGTGTGTGTCCATGTTATAGATTTACAAACCTGCACACCTCCCATTCCTACACTGAACGATTACTGATCATTTGCCTGAGGTCCTTGAATGTATATCGAAACGTTTCTATAGTAACTAGTTATTTTTACTTACTTTATTGTTTAATTAGATTATAAGTCTGTGTAACTAATAATAGAAAAACATACAAAAAAAATTAGATAGCGTAACAACTAAAGCTAATAAAAAAACATTTCAGACTTGAATTCAACACGTTAAATTTACTTGGATTCAGTAAAAAAAAACAGCAAAAAAAACAAAACAAAAAAAACAGACAAGTGTTATTTGTTATTATTTTATATTCATCATTTACTGGGGGTATTGGCTGCATATCATTGTGGCAAAGTAGCATGCAGTTGA
>NC_134789.1:26008726-26011226 GCF_046742065.1 Oratosquilla oratoria
GAGTTGGAGTTTCTCTGTCGTTACATGCATATTGTTTTGAAAACAAGTGCGATTTGTAACCGGCTCCTCTGGGAGTTTGTGATGTTATTCATTATTTTTTTCCATTTTTTTTATTTATTTAGTTATTATAATTTCTCCTTTTGATATTTTATTTGTGATGATAGCTAATAATTTAACTATATCGCACGTATATAAATTCATATAAATAATATTATTTAAAGGATTATAATATGTACGACAATCTCGATCCTAATATACGATCGTACATATCATTTGAGTGACGGCACATGTGTATTAACACGTATCCTCACTATCTAAATATTGACATATTAGATATATACTATTAAATTTTAAATTGAAGTCTGATGTTATTATTTGGATATGTGTGTACAGTGGAATCAGCTGTAATATGGTGTTGGTGGATTGGTGTTTATTTTAGGAGAAATTCTTGGCCACCAGTGGTTGTCAGGTATGTTGTCTGTGTTTAAGTTGTTGCAATGTGTTATAAAGTCTTCATTGATGTTTTTAATGCTGTTCCATATTTTCTTTCCTAGTCTGTGACATCTCGTGTTAAGTGGTTCTATTTTATTTTGTTTGTGTATTTGTTCAACTGTAGTGTGGTAGGGGTGTGTGTGTTTGTGTGCTTTTCTTATGATTTTGTTTTGTGTAGCTTGTAGTTTTTTGTATGTGATTTTGTTTAGTGTGGTGTTGAGTATTGGTGGGTATTCTAAATGTGATCTTATTAGTGTCTTGTATAGTTTTAATTGGATTTTTTTGTTTAGATTTTTAAATCTTTTTGTTTTTTTATTTGTGATGTTTGTTATCTGTGTACGTGTGTTTATGCGTGATCTTATGCCTTGTGTTCCTATGCAAGCTCCCAAAATGGTTGTTTGTTTTTTGAATAGTATATAATTTCCTTCCATTGTGATTGGTGTTGGTTTGCGTGTGGAAATGGAAAGTTCTTGAATTTATGTTTTATTTGTGGCCCTTTTCCATTTCTTTTCGTATGTGTCTATTATTTGTATTTCTGTTTTTGTCTTTTTTGCTAACATTATTCTACTTTTGTTTTTGGGGTAGGTGATAATTTGTGTAAGGTCGCCAGCGTATTGTATTTGAAAGCAGTTTGGTTAGGGTCTTGGTATGTCACTTGTGTAAAAATTGAATAATGTCGGTGATATGATGCTTCCTTGTGGTACTCCACTGTGTAATTTGAATGTTGGTCCTGTATATGTATTCATTTTTATGTTTGATGTTCTGTTGTCTAAGTAGTTGCATATAAGTTTGTTTATGGTGTCTGGTAAATCTATATAGATCACTTCAGCTCCTCTCCAGTTTGGTAAATGATCGAATTTTTCCGCATGAACCACTAAAGAATTAGATGTCCTCTGTGCTTTTATGTCGTTTTTATGTTCATAAATTCTTTTATCTAGTCCCCTTGATGACTCACCATAATATGCCATTGTTCAACCATTGCACGGGACTTTGTATACGACACTGTTTTCGAAATTGGTTCTCTTTTCGGAAGTCTTTACCAAATCACCTATCCTCTTATTAGTTATTTTAGCTATGTTTATACTTGTTTTTGTTAAATATTTCTCTATTATTGGTGAAGTTTCTGAGCCAGGTACTGATACAAAATTGGTAATATTTTGATCATTTCTCTCTTTCCACGATTATGAATATTTATTGCTTTCTTTTTGTTCTCCTCAACAATCCATCTGGATATCCAAGTTTGTCAAATGTTTTCATAATATAATCAAATTATTCTTCTATGTATTCTTTGCTACAGATTCGTAGTGCCCTGAGAAAAAAGCCTATTACTATACCACTCTTTGTCCTATCATCATGTGCGGAGAAGTAATGTACCAAATCCTCTTTGTTTGTTTTCTTTCTGTATACTGAGAAAGTCACAGCTTTTCCTACTCGTCGTATTAATGTATCGAGGAAGGGCAATAATCCATTTTGTTCCTCTTTTACGGTGAACTGAATATCGCTGTTGACCGCATTAAGCATTCTGACTTTATTATTTACATTGGTGTTTTCGGGGACATAGCGAGGACGTCGTCTACATATCTAAACCAGAGGATAGGTGATTTGGTAGACTTCCGGAAAGAGAACCAATTCCGAAAACAGTGTCGTATACAAAGTCCCGTGCAATGGTTGCACAATGGCATATTATGGTGAGTCATTAAGGGGACTAGACAAAATAATTTATGAACATAAAAACGACATAAAAGCACAAAGGACATCTAATTCTTTAGTGGTTCATGCGGAAAAATTCGATCATTTACCAAACTAGAGAGGAGATGAAGTGATCCATAAAGGTTTTGATAAATTCACTAAAAGAATGGTAGAATCAGCATATATTTCAACTAAGAATTCATCGAACCATCGAGGAGGATTGATAAATTTAGCAAAACAAACTTGTATTTCAATTCTAGAACACTCCAGAAAAACGACCTTTTCCAAGTATCCGACAAGATAACTAAGTTAAGTACGT
>NC_134789.1:26013726-26016226 GCF_046742065.1 Oratosquilla oratoria
CCCAGCAGGGAAAGGTCAATGGTTTGCCTTGGCTAACCATTCTGTTCCGGTTGGTCCTGTCCTTTTAGTCTGGCTGCCACCGAAGTATTGTATTCGTCTCTGTGGCGACCCCTGGGCAGGGGAGGATTAAATGCGCGTTGGCACTACCTTTCTGGCTAAATCGTTTTTCTGCCTCTTCTTTATTCATCAAACGCATTCTAAACCGGCAACTGTTGCAAACCATTCTCTTGTTAACAGAATTCTTTCCATATGTGTTTTACCTCTTCCAATACAGTGGAAACAAGAGACTGCACTTTATTCACTACTTCTCCCCACCACTTAAAAAAAAAAAAAAATCATATGCATATTGCATACACCTGTTTACTCTCGCTTCAAGAACTCAAAAAATAGTTAATGGAAGCGTAAAAAAGAATTCATCTAATTGGCGTAAACCAAAGGGTTTGGACATTTATGAATTCATTTGACAAGTCCGTGTCAGGAATGGACACGAAAATCATTTCAGTATTTGGGATGACTGATGATTTACTAGAGCCTGATGAATGACTTGATGCAGTGGAAATTATTTGTTGTTTCACACAGATATGTTAATTTTTTAGCGTTTCGATGTTTATATCTACTAAACAAGAATACTGTATGCATGAACGCTCCTCCGTTCATGCATGCATTTGAAGGTGTTTGTGTGCTTGGATTTTGCTTGCATACTTGTTGATGCGCTAAGTAAAAGGAATTCGCGTTTCCAGGAATAAACGGAAATGTAAGCACAATTCGTCCGTGTTAGATATTCATTGACAGGATAAACGCAAACGCACATGGTTCTTGCAAGGCATAGAAACCTTCAAGTGAGCTTTGCGTCACTAAATTGTTCCTATCATATTTTACATTTTGAAACGGATACGCAATAATTCATAATGTCAAAATTTTTATACAGAAAATCATGAACCACTCATTGTGAATTTGAAAAAATAAAACAGTACATTTCCAAAGATTTGTAACTAAATTGTAATTGCATGTACCCGGAATGAATTTTCATCCATCATCTAATTTCTCTCTTCTTTGCTCTTGACTTGCACTTCACTGCTGATAACCAGCGCTTCTATCATTGGTAACATTGTCGCATCGAAGTTGTGGAGTCTTATCTAGGCGAATTAGTGGAAAACAAAGAGAATAGAAAAAAAGAAAGTTAATAGAATCTAAAACCGATTGCCATGCTGGTAGCCAGAAATGAATCTATTTCTAAAAGACAAACAAATAGATTTTGTATTGTAAAAGAAGTATGACTCGTGAACAAGCATTAAAGAATATAACCGGAGTATAACTATTACTTTTCTTCTTTTCTATTTTATTATAAAACAGATATGTAAATTAAGCAAATATCGTCGTGTGCAATTAAACGTAGGAATATGTATGTAAAGCAGTTCAAAACAAATCCAACTTAAATATGAAATGATATATTGTTTGGACAATGTAAGATGGTAATATATCAAGACAGAAATTAAATGACCAAATAATTCTTACTTTGTTTATGCCAACACACACACACACACACACACACACACACACACACACACACACACACACACACACACACACACACACACACACACACACACACACACACACACACACACACACACACACACACACACACACACACACACACACACACACACACACACACACACACACACACACACACACACACACACACACAAGTACACACACACACACACACACACACACACACACACACATACACACACACACACACACACACACACACACACACACAAACACACACACACACACACACACACACACACACACACACACATACACACACACTACACACATACACACACAAACAAAGAGATACAAACAAAAAGTCATACGATCAAACAAACAAAGAAACAAACGCGGAAATAATCGTATTTTTTGTAGCATTAGATATATTCATACCTACCAAAACACCCCTTCTCTCATAAAATCAAGTGACCATTTGAAAGGATGCACATACCCTACACCCATCCCACATGCACTCAATACTTATTAGGCACCCCTCCCATCTTAGCACCTCGTGGATGAGTCATCCCTGAATCCCGCCACGTCACTCGGGTCAAAGGTAATATGACACTTCCACAGCAGATCTTGGCGGTAGGAGAGGGTTCAACTTCACCGCTTTATACTACTTGTATAGCTAGTCTCCTGCTTAGAGAAGACAAGAAACCTTTCGAGCTCCGTCATCTCTTCATCCATTGACAATCTTCCACCATTCCCTCCTATTTTTTAAATACCCTGCTGCTCGACAAAATAAACAAATAAATAAATAAATAAACAAATTAATAAATAAGAAATAAAAATATTTTGATAATAGTTGTTCTTATGTTTAGTTTCCGACTTAAAAGAATCTTCAAGTTGAAAAAAAAAGAAAATATCAAATAAAATTTCAAGTTAAATTGATTAATATTTATTACCAAGATAATGTTCATACCTTCGAACAAAT
>NC_134789.1:26026226-26036226 GCF_046742065.1 Oratosquilla oratoria
TAACTTGCATTGTTATTTCTTCCAAAAGTCCCAAAATCTGCTTTTGATTTTGAAATATATTTCAGTCAAGAAAATTTCCGTCAAAATCCGTAATGGTTGCATGCACACAATCACACGCACGACACATGCAAAATATACAACACATACTACACCCCCCCCACACACACACACACACGCACACTCACGACACAGGACGAATGAAACAAGACGAAAGACGGACGATACATGATCCACAAAGCACGGCATAGGACACATGACGTACGACGTACGACACCTGTTATACGACAAACGATGCACGACACAGAACGCATGAAGCGCGACAAAACACACGATATACAACACACGACACACGACACACGACACACAACACACAACACACAACACACAACACACAACACACAACACACAACACACAACACACAACACACAACACACAACACACAACACACAACACACAACACACAACACACAACACACAACACACAACACACAACACACAACACACAACACACAACACACAACAAACGACACACAAAACACAAAGCACGACACATGACACACAAAACATGACACACGACACAAGATGCATGACACACAAAACACAAAATACGACACACAAAAGAAGACCTACGACAGACGACACACGACACATGACACGCGACATACGACACATGACATACGACATACGAAAAATGACACACGACATGCGACATATAACAAATGACACACGACACACGACGTATGATACGTGATACCCGACACACGACAAATAACACGACACATGACACATGACACACGGCACACGATACATAACATTCGACATACAGGGTGTTCCAAAAGTGTATGTTACATTAAGACATTTTATATCTTAATAACTATTGAGGACACCAAAATTCGATTTAAATATCCTGAAAGCTTATAATTTTAGGTTTCTGTACAAGGAATATGAATACAAAAGCGCAACAAATTAAGTTATTATTATTTTCTAAAGGTGTTCAATGTGTGCGCCTTGGGTTACACGGCACATATTCAAACGATAATCCATTTTTTGCCAAACGCGACCTAGCATAGCGTTGTCGATGGGTGCAAAGACTTCTGTTATTCGAGTCTTCAGGTCATCCACCTCTCTGGAAGGGGAGGTACATACACCAAGCCTTTCAAATACTCCCAGAGGAAGAAGTCGCATAGAGTGAGATCTGGAGACCTAGTGGGCAATTGCAGGAGGACGCGATCAGCTAATTTATTGCACTTTTCTATTCAGAAACTTAAAAGTATATATACGAGTATATCGGGTTTTGATATCCCCAATAGTTGTTAAGATACGAAATGTTGTAATGTGACATATACTTTTGGAACACCGTGTACAACACACAAAAAGATCAAATCCATATGCCCAATCCATCTCAAATTATTTGATCAACCTTTTTTGCCGGCTTTCTAATCACCCCAGCTCATCTTACTCTCCATCCTAATAACCCCCACCCCCACCATAACACTACACTTCATTTTAAACACATTTTAATTTTTTCTTTTTGTTTTTTCTTTTTAAATTCAAGTTATTGACACAACTCCTCCCTCATATATTTTTTCCTTGTGTTTATCTCCATATATTTATTTATGTTATAATATATTCTATTCCTCTAAGAAATTAGTTGCACATATTACCCTGGAATTCACCTTAAACCCTACTCCCCCATTCCCTGCTACAAGTGATCCCAAATACTTTAAACTCTCTATTTCCATCTATCTCCTACATTTTAATTCCACTTACAACTTGCCACCACTCCCACCCCTTATACATCTCATCAATATACTATTGTTTACACCTACTTTCAACTTCCTATTCTCATAAACTCCGCCACTTCTCCGCATTAGCCTATCCTCTGACTCTCACTTATTAAACACAACCCCCTGCTGATCGCCCATGTGTTTACATCTCTTATCATTTCATCCATAAACACGTTGACATTATACACAACTCTGGCACAGCCCACTTCACCTAACGCTATTCAATCTTTCCATCCCCTACTTTCACACAAGCTCTACTGTGTACACACAAACTTTTGACCATCCTCAACAAAAATCTCTCTATCACATACACCTGAAACATATCCCATTATGTTTCTTTGTAAACCTCGTTACAAGCCAACTCCAAGTTCATAAAACCTTAAAGAACATCCTTACCCTTTGCCAGAAACGTCTCGCCTATCTCTCTTACTACTAAAATTTGATCTACGCAGCCATTTCTTCTCCTAAATACACACTACTCTTCTTCAATTACTTCCTATTTTCACTTAATGCTTTCAATTATTACCTTCCTATGCACCTTACCAATTAAACTTAGCACAAAATTCCCCTTAAGCAACATCATTCCTATTTGTCCTCATGCTCCTATATAGTAACTTTGCAACACATCCAGTCCACGGGAACACTTCTATATGTTAGGATAATGTGGTCAAAGATGAAATTGAGATAGGAAATATGAGTTTTTGGGATTGCACACGATCCTTGTAGCGAGCTTTTGTGGATCTGGACAGGGCTTATGACAAAATCGACAGGAAGGAATTGTGGGAGGTGATACAGATGTATGGGATTGGAGGAAAATTGTTATGGGCACTTGAAAGCTTTTGCATTAGTAGAAGAGCTTGTAGTGGTTGAGAGTTGTTAGAGTGTGGTCTTACGAAAAGGTGGGGCTGCACCAGAATTGTGTTTTGTCACCTTGGTTGCTCAACGTATGCATGAACGGAGTAATGTGGGAGGCAAACGCAGAGGAATTGGAGATAGTGAAAGTGGAAGAAAGTGGGAGATGACCCAGTTATTGTTTCCTAGTGGCACAGTGCCTGTGGCTGGGTTAGAGGATGATCTAAGGTAGTTGGTAACAGAGTTCGGAAAGCTACGTGAGAGGAGAATGTTAAAAATAAATGTAGGTATAAGTAAGGTGATGAGATCTAGAAGGGGGTGAGGTTGGCAGTGAATGAACAAAAATGACAGTTTTATGTATTTGAGGTCACATGTAGCAGGGAATGAAAGAAGAAGGGCGGAGGTGAAATACAGACTGAGGGAAGCAAGTAAATTTATTGGGAAAATGAAAAGTGTCACAAGCCAATATATATCTAGGGATGGATACAAAGATAAGATTATACGAAAGGGTGACTGTGCCTATGACAGTGTCAGGGAGGCAGAAAGGAGAATTTTAAATGTATCTGAGACGAAATGTTTAAAAAGTATTGTGGGGGTTACGAGGATTGCTAGAGAGAGAATAAGGAGGTGAAGCCGAGAGCAGGGTTGGAAACGGAACTGACAGGTAAAGTTGATTAAAGATTATTGAGATGGTTTGGACACATGGGAAGAATGAGTAAAGAAGAATCAGCAAAACGAGTGTTGGACGCAGAGGTTTATGGATTGAACTTGAGGAGTAGGCCTAGAATGAGATGAATGGGTAAGGTGAAGGAAACATTGATTAAAAGGGAATTGTCTGTTGAGCAGAGGAGAGAAAGGGCAAGAGATAGGTGAGAATGGAGAATGGTTGCAAATAGATAACAAATTGACATGATACGAAGGTATTTCTCCTTGTAGTCTCCAATAGCTGAGATATTTTTTTATCTAGTAGGCTTCCTAATGAAACATACTAAAATAATTTACAACGTAGGTATGGAAAATTTGTGTCAGCGACGAAAAAGGAATAGGTTTGTATAAGATTGTTTCGTGTGGAAAAACATCGCAATTAACTCCGTAGCATTTATAGGCAATAGAATCTGCACTCTATATTTCGATGTCAACATTTCTAAAAAGAAAATGGAGCTCTGGAGAAAGTCATAGAAAATGTAGAGTGATTTTATCGTCATAAAAATGGATAAAGGGAGATATGTCGTAAAAAAAAAAAAAAAGTAATCTACAAACAAAATAGAAATAGTGAGCGATAGAAGAGAAACCTGTGGAGACACCACAGATTATAGACATGGGAGCAGAAAAGTGACTGTATTTAACAGGAAACATAGAGCAGAAAGAAATGATGAAATGATGAAGCAAAGAGTAGGTACCGTTATGGAGTATCGTGAAAAAAATTGCGTTCTTTTTAAAAAGAAAAAAAAATGCATTTTACAACAGCATAAGCCTTGGTAAAATCCCCTAAAAAGTCGATTGCTTTAGAACGTCTTTACTGAAGTCAAATGAAAAACAGAGAGAAGTTTATGGACAGAAAAATGCTTCATAAACTTTTTATGGATAAATGGAAATACTGATAAACACGATATCAAGCTACATAAAGATGACTGGAGGGCTGAAAAGCTACCACGCTTTTGTGAGAGATGTTGATTTTGAGAATACCCCAAGGCAGAGAAAACAAAAATGATAGAAGATATTTAGGTGGTCGGTATGATTAAAGCATATGGTGCCGTAGCAGGAGGATCAGAATTGACCAAGGAATTCAATGGTAAACGTTTCAGCAAGTTGTTCTGATTCTTGGAGGGAAGAAAGAGCAACGTTGTGGAAGGGAAGAGCATTTGACGACAAAATGCGCGAGGAATTAGTTGATGGGAGGTTATGATACTTACAATTAAAGTAAAGGCCCGTTTACGCTATCAGGGAGTACCTGTGGCTTTGGAGCATAGTAACGGCGAGTACCCAAAACCTTATTGTGTAGACGCGAACAATTGAAGCATTATCCCTGACCAAAGCAGTTCGTAAGCATGCTTATATTTATTCTTGGCCACCTGTGAGCTACATCTCCAGAAATAATAACATATGCTCATAAACGTCCGTGTTGAACCAGACATTTAATCTCCATGCCAAACGTCCCGGCGTATGGGCTATACAGTGAAAAATTAGTAAAATGTTGGTAGCTATTGACCATATTGTCTGTAAATTCCTGGAATTTACGTGGTAGTTATGTGCGATCGACCATATTATTACACAAGATTGACATACTGGATAGGGGGGAACATAGGGGAGTCAGTATAGTGTGAACAGATAAATTGATGGCTGTTGATCTCTACCATATTTCACCACCATTCCTCGAAACTACTGAATTGCGTGTTTGTACATCATAGATGGCTACTGATAATGTACATGGGCCTTAAGACCAATTAACTTTGGGGGACCGGGTTCATTTTGCATTATTTCAGGTTAAAGTGAATAATGTACGATTATCAGGAATTTGAAGGGAATAGTACCATTTGTAAATCCTCTCCCTATCTTGAATAGTACGTGAGATTGTGTGGTTAAACTAGGGTTTTATAGACTTAGGATTAGTATATAGAATTTTGCAAAAATTATTTAATCAGCTCATATAATGGGGGTGGAGATGATGACGTTCGAACCCTGCTCAGGGCGAGTTGAACGAAGGGCATGGTTTACTAAATTCCACGCTACAAAGTCCTCTGTAAGGGACATCGTCTTAGCTTCCAAATAGGAGGAGTTAGTGACGTTAACCAAATCATCATACTTTCCCACATTTGATTAGTGGTTAGGGACAGACCAATAAAGTATAATTTAGCAATTACAAGCCCCTAAAATAGTTTAAGAATGTAAGTAAAAGGGGTTAACTTTAACTTTAGTAGGTGTGCAGTCGAATGTTTTTCATCAGTAGGTGATATCGCTATTTAAATCTACGGTATCAGGGACAGGACAATCCTGTTCAAGCACCGTTGATCGCTACTTTATGCAGAATTATGACGGATTGTTGTTCAGGTCTGAGGAAAATATCTAGCATGCGCATTTTACAATACTTACACGGATGCACAATAAAATCCTCTATATTATCATTCATAGATCAAAGTTGTTCATGTCCAATTTTGCCTTATAGTTTTACGTATATAATTATTATACGTATTAACTTATGAAATGAAATAAAATTGTTGTTTATTCCAACATGTTGGCCGTCGGGCAAAATTTCAATTACACAAGGCTCAAGGGCACTTTGGTCCAGAATTCTGAGATACAACACATTTACAATGTGTTGCAGAGGTCTATGTATGAACTTATCTCGAATATATTTCTCAGTTGACTGCGGTCTCGTGCTCATATACTTCATGAGCTATAATAGATCTAGAGGACTGGTAATAAGATCTACAGATATCCACAGCTCTACGCCCCGTATTTGACTGTTGTTACTAGGAAACATCTTTTCAACATCCAAGATGTCTTAAATCAGTCAGAAACCCTCGTCACTAATAAGAATATCCCCAGCTCTGCCTGAGATCTGCCTTCTTGGATTTGGACTTTCTCACACTCATAAATTAAAATCAATTGTTGTGAGCCATTGTTACTAAAATGGTTATGCACTCAAAAATACTAGTACGATTCCGCTGAAATTGATTCTCTAATTCAGCACGATTAATTAATGGCTTTGGATATGTTCTAAAACAACGACAGTATAGTACATAAGATGCTGTGGGAGGAACACTTTATCAATATAATATAAGTGCCTGGCACTCACACAAACGACTATTTTTTCGTGGGCTCTGTTTGCAAGTTGGTGTGTAATCTAATAGTCTGGTGATAGTAAAATAGGAAAATTCCGAGAGTCCAACAATAATGTATTGCCTAATCTATTTCTGTAATGTAGAATGTTCCCTTCAAGATAAAAAAAATTAACTGTCTGGCCATATTATGAGGCCTTGCTTTGACTATTATCCAGACATTTTATAGTTTCTCGATAGCTTTTGTCTGAATGAGTTGCTAGATGCAACACACACGTAGACGAGCATGTAATTTTAACGCCTTTCCAATCTTTGAATTATGCTCGATTTTAAAAGTGTAGGCTAAAATTCTCTCTACACAAGCATAACAGCTGTTACGAGTCCAGTTGAACAAAAGACCCACTGCAATCGTTTCACTCGTACTGTATACCATTGTCAAATATTGTGATTCCTCATGATATGTACACTCCCATACAGACAATTTAGATGGCTTGGTCAATAGTTCTGGGCCCCTCCACCAAAGACATGAATTTAACCTGTCTAATAACCTGTCTCTTTATGACATGCCAATAAAGTTATTCACTGCCGAATTAAAAGCAAAGTAAGCGTGAGGAAGTAATGAATCAACTTCATTCTTATGTATATCATTAGATAGAGTTTAGTAACCACTCAATCGTTCCCTAGATGAAAAAAAAATGGTTTTCATCATGATAAGCGTCAATAATGAATGTGCCTAACCAAACTGCTACGGAACTGTAGTTACTTATAATCTATGCAACACTGACGTTGCTATGCGAGCAGGGGGAACTCTGACCTTTGTCGTTAGTATATAATCTTGAGTCACTCTCGCTCACACTATTAACAGTAGCACCACATGATACGTTGCTCGCATCATTAAATCGATGAAACATATTGGAACTTAGGTGAAGACTTACTTTGGAATTCTATTTTGTCTACATTACTCAAGACAAATACATAAATCATACTAAGTTTCTGTGGGTTCTCTGGAAGCTTCTCTTCCCGATTTATATTTCTCCTCTACAACTGCTGGACAAATAGACAGACTCAAAATTTAAGTTTAATATATGATACAAGAAAAAATGCAGCTATAAACAAAACCTGGTATTTAGTTGGCTTAATATGGACCAATGCTCTATAAAAAAAGAATTAAAGACATCGATGTCAAGCTTCCATAACAGGCATCAACACCTCCAAGAAATTTGCAGTCCAGTCTTAAAGATGAAAGTTTGCACCATGAAGTGAACTGAATGCTACACCATCAAACCTCACATGAACGGACTCAGATCCGTCTACTCCTTATAGGTTGTCATCGTACGACCCTCTGTTTACCTGATAGTACTACTGTATGTTTTAACATGATTTTTTTGTATTCAAAATCATATTATTTGAAGAAATATTTAAAGCAAACAACTTGAAATCTATTAGCAACCTAGAAAGATTGGACGGGGTTTAATGCCTAATAAATCTTGTGCCATCTTGATCTCATTCGTTTAAACCTACCATAAAAATATCTATTCTATAATGATGGAATCTGAATATCAACAACATTTACGGTAAATGGGGAAGAAGCAATAGCCCTTGTTCAAAAGAATAATGTGAACTCGCTACATCGTTTCCCCTTTTAACTGACTAATAAAGAATAACTGATATGAATCAGAGTACTTTTCTTGAGAATGCCATGGTGAGCTTAGTATTAGCAATGATTACTAGAGGGGAAGTATTGGTTCAACTCGCTCAATAAAACCGCGTTCCTCTTGCATGTTAATGACCTCAAAGTACGCCTCGATAATGAGGTCCTCTTAAAACTTTTTTAATAATGACTGAAGTCTGTTCTTAACTACTCCATAATTCCTGGGAAGATGAAATGCTTTTTATTTTCAAGGTAACTTAACAGTATATCACTGTTTATCGAGTAAACGAGACATGTAAGATTTTAATAATTTCATTCTTGTTTACTTATTGTGGCAGAATGTATGTTATAAGTGTCACATCCGATAGAAAATATCCATTGATATTGCGTAATCTGATGATTTTGCAGGATAGATTAATTTATCAGCTATAGTTGAAGTTAACTCAAGTACATTGGCTATTTACTGTCGATAAGTCTTGAATCTTCAGTACAAGGAAGTGAACTAGTACTACCTGTTCGCATAGGTGACCAATACTAGATATAATTGTTAAAGGCACCTATAATTTGTAATGTCTCATTAGTGTGTGTGTGTGTGTCTATTTTTAGCAAATTTAGTCTGCCAATTACTAGTTTGAACCCATGAACAAGGATAATATGAATGAATGAAGTAATTCTTCTTGAAAAAAGTATAACTGTCGCAGGCATGCGATGACAACTCCTCTTATTTGTTATCTTATTACCACAATCTCCAAAAGCTAAAGTTTTTATTAATCAAGGAACTCTGCAGATCATCAAGTGATTGATTTACTCAACCTCTCTCTGTTATATTCTAGAAAGGAAGAGTAATATATATATATATATATATATATATATATATATATATATACATATATATATATATATATATATTCATATATGTATATATATATACATGTTTTCTTTTAGGCATATTGAATTGTATGCAACAGCAAATTGAGCTCTGATGAGTTTCCGATGAAGAGTTTCAAGTCTTCTAAAGATCTCTCTAGCATGGAGAGGTAAAGAGAAAACCAAGTTGCCGCTAGAAGCCATCTAATGGGTAGAACAGGATACAAGACGTTTCGCTAATCACAGTTAGCATTTTCAATTGTGACAATAGCAAAGAAATGGATGATTATAGATACAGAAGGTAAACACTAGGAAAGATTACAAAGAAATGACCGTTATTCTGGTCTGAAACTGGGAAAGGACACTTTGAATATCGGGGAAAGGAACGCGGGAAGGGGAACTGTGACCACTGGGAAAGGACACTCAGATGACCGTTACTGTGGCCTGGGTGTCCGTCGCGGACGGAGTGACTGCTCATGGGAGGGCTGATTTGTCTCGTAGCTGGGTTGTCTGGTTTGGCGGATTCTGAATGGCTTGAGGATGGGGAGGATGGTGGGGGCTTCCTGTTGGGTGTTCAGTGTAGGTTGGCTGTATTTAATGTGGAGGGCCTCAAGGAGGGCAAGGCGGCGCTTGTCACTTTCTTGGTCTAAAATGGTGGTATTGTCCACTAGGATGGATCTGGTGATTGGAATGTTATGGGTCTCCTGAAGGTGTCGCTTAGGGCCTCCATTGTTAAGGTGGTATGTCAACCGTCTGGAAAGGCGCCAAACGCAGCTTTCCGCGCCCTAATCCCTCGTTTTCCCCTTCGGCCTCGGCCTCGGGGCGGAATCCCAATATGGGATCCCCAGCACGAAGAAGAACGCGAAGAAGAACGCGAGAAAAAACGCGAAGAAAAACGCGAGAAAGAAGAACGCGAAGAAGAACACGAAGTAGAACGCGAAGAAGAACGCGAAGAAGAACGCGAGGAAGAAGAACGCGAGGAAGAAGAACGCGAAGAAGAAGAAGAACACGAAGAAGAACACGGAAAAGAATGCGAAGAAGAATGCGAAGAAGAACGCAAAGA
>NC_134789.1:26038726-26048726 GCF_046742065.1 Oratosquilla oratoria
GTTTCTTGTCGGATTCTCATTCAGTGTGAAAATTGTGCCACTTTTCATGTTGTCAGTTCCCTTTAGAATCTTAAGGACCTGTATGAAGTCATCTCTGAGTCTACGCATTTTTAGGGAAAACAGATTCATATTTTTTAGTCGATTTTCGTATGATTTATTTCTGATATTTAGAATAAGTTTTGTGGCTCGCCGTTGTACTTTTTCTAATCTGTGAATGTCTTTAATAAGATTCGGTGACCATACGGAAACAGAATATTCCAAATATGGACGAACTAACGATTTATATAGCTTGTTAATGAGTGATGGACTTTTGAAGTCAAAAGATCGCGCAATCAGTCCTAGAATCTTATTTGCTTTCTCAGAGGCTGACATACACTGCTTGGATGATTTGAGATCGTTACAGATAATTACGCCGAGATCCTTTTTACTATCTACTTTTGTTAACGAATTTCTAAATAACTTGTAAAATTTCCAAATAACTTGTAAGCTTGTCCAAATAACTTATAAGTTTCCAAATAACTTGTACCTCCATCTACCTGACCAACACATGGTTCAATCTGTCGGGAACATCTTGGTCACCAGTTAGGTTACCAATTTATCACATTTAAGATATCCATAGCTTAAGTTTATATTTTTATCATAAGTGTCTCATATTAAGCATGATTCTATTATATTCCTTTCATGTAGGTTCTTCCCTTTGGCTAAAATTGTTGCCTTAGACCAATCAATATGATGGTTGTATACTGCTTCGTGTTGAAATAACGCATTATTTTCCTGGTCAAATCTCACACTATATTTATGCTGGGAAATCCTTGTTTCCAAGTTTTTCCCAGTTTATCCAATACATACATTTTTTTTACAATCTTAGCATGAAATTTTATAGACACCACCGTTGTTGTTAAGCGGGCTGTTCTTAATAAAAAAAATGTAATGGTTTCGTCATATTTAAAAGCTACTTTGATACTCAATTTCTTGAGTATGTTGATATTACTAAAAAGGTTTTCATGAAAATGAAGAACAAGTGTATTAAGTTGCCCATGGTTTTCTTGTTCTTGATTGTGTACTTTGTAAAAACATTTCTTGGCAGTATTGTGACATTAATTAAGAATATGAGTGGTATATTTGAACTTATCCCCAATATTCCGGATAGTTCTAATTTCGTCATCAACAAATTCAGGATCTGAAATCCTGTAAGCTCTAAAGTACATGGAAATAAAAACTGATCTTTTTACATTGATGTGGTGATTAGAATAAAAATGAACATAGAAAAGAATGTTGGTAGGTTTCCTATAGACTTTTGTTTTCAGGATACCATTATCTCTAATTATTTCAATATCCAAAAAGGACCAGCTGTTGTTATTTTCTATATCAAGAATGAAGTTGATGCAGGGTACCAATGAATTTATATTAATAAGATAGATAAGTTATTAGACCAGAAACACAAAACATCGTCTACATATCTGAACCAAATAAAATTTTCATCTTTAATAGTTGATAATAAATATTTTTCAAAATATTCCACGTAGATATTAGCTAAAACCGGTGAAAGAGGATTACTCATAGCGTTCCTGAAAGTCTGTATGTAATATTTCTCCTCAAAGACAAAAGAAGATTTATTTACACAAACTTATTATTTTTACAAAATATTTTCAAGGGATGCAATCAATACTGTTACCTAGAATATTTAGGAGAAAGGTTAAAACATCTTGAATTGGAACATGAGTAAAGACCCCAGTGATACCGAAACTAACTAAATTATAATGGTAATCAATGTTAAGAGATTTAACCTTTTTGATCAAGTCTTCCCTATTTTGAATGTGTGAGTTAGAAATAGTATCTACAAAACGAGAAAGTTTTGTCACAAGCCATTTAGAAATATATCTCACAGAGCCTACAGAACTGATGACGGGCCTAATGGGATGGTTTGGCTTGTGAATTATAATAAGCCCATACAAATAAGGTGTTGAAGGATTTTGTGTGGAAAAATATTTGATAAAATCTTCTCTACCTTTAAGTAATGTTCTTAATTCTTTATGAAAATTCTTACTTACCGTGTCAACATTCCTCTGAAGAAGCTATAAGTGAAACCGGTCAGGAATAAACTCGGCCCTAGACCTGTGCCTTTCTCTTCCACCTTCCTCCATGTATGTATGTATGTATGTATGTATGTATGTATGTATGTATGTATGTATGTATGTATGTATGTATGTATGTATGTATGTATGTATGTATGTATGTATGTATATTATAACTCGGCTGTCACAAGCTTCGACAGGGGTTGTTTACAACATAAAGTGCAAGGATTATGAGACCCATTACATAGAGGAGACTAGCAAAACAAACTAGAGACCAGATTACGACAGCACCACATGGTGGTCAGTAGCTGGGATTTGAACTCGGACATTTTTAGACTTCGAAGATTGATAGCATGAGATGGACCGACAAAAAACAAAGGTCAAGTACAAAGAAAGTGGAAAATGCAATATGTTTTTCGTAGAAGTGGATTTGTGACATGGACAGTGTCAGCACATGAATCACTTTGAACCCCATTTACAAATGGGTCTACGGAAAGGCTAGACAGATATAGTCTAAATTGACAGTTATGTATAATTTTTTGTATTTGGATATTAATTTCCAGATATTAAATTATTTATCAGTTATTCATTATGTGGTTATGCTTACACTCATTTGTCCCCTCATTTTACTTATCTATTGATTTAATCATTCTACTTTTATGTCATTTTATTTTGTTTTACTTAATTTTGTGGACTGGTTTTTAATGGAATAGGCTGATTGGGTTATTGTGTTTTGTGTTCATTTATTTTTCATTTGAGGTTCCTTATGTTTCTATTTTATTTCATAACTTGTGATTAATATTGTGACGGGAGTAATTCATGTTTGTGTTTATTTACTCCTTCATCTTACTTATAATTTTTTCTATATATGTATATGTACACACACACACTCACACAAACACACTTACACAAACACACACACACGCACACACACACACACACACACACACACACACACACACACACACACACACACACACACACACACACACACACACACACACACACACACACACACACACACACACAGACAAATACATACATACATACACACACACACACACACACACACATACACACACACACACACACACACACACACACACACACACACACACACACACACACACACACACACACACACACACACACACACACACACACACACACACACACACACACACACACACACACACACACACACACACACACACACACACACACACACACACACACACACACACACACACACACATACACACATACACACACCATGGTCTTGGATCACATGTTGCACTCGCGATCGACAGTTATTAACCTCCCGGGCGAGGGCTCAGAGTTCGTATGTCCTATCTACGAGTAATACGGTGACCTTACACTCACGCACACACACACAACTCCCCGCCCACGAGAGTTGGAGTAACAACCCGCAGCGCAGCGATACTGAAATTCTTTCAGCTCTGGACAAGATTCGAACTTGGACCGCCGTAGTGGCAGTCGAGAACTTTAACCACCGGGCCTCGAAGTGTGTGTGTGTGTGTGTGTGTGTGTGTGTGTGTGTGTGTGTGTGTGTGTGTGTGTGTGTGTGTGTGTGTGTGTGTGTACATATATACGAGTATATAGATATAATTATCTCCAATACATAATGGGGAAGGGAAAAGTGACTACTCCAATATGATATAATTTGCAATATATATGATGATGTAAAAACAATAATATATTTTAACACGTTCATGCATACTGCATTAAATCAGCCATCAAACTAATGCCGGTGAATAATTTCTTCTTACCTGCAAGCATATACAGAATGACATAAAAAGTCTACAAATACATTTGATTAAACCAATGTAAATTTTTAGGTCTTTATGCGGGCGGCACTACAGCTGACACGCTCACTCAATTATCGAGAACGATGTACTATTTTATAGAACTTTTCCTTTGTCGTGAACGAATATTAAAATTTTGTGATACATTAGGTTATTTCATGTTTAATGCTATTGATATTCAGTTTTAATAAGTCAACACAAAATATGCATGTATTTAAAAGAAAAGGATTCGCGTCACGTTTGTCAGAAAACCACAATAGTGTTTGTGAACGAGTGATGTGAGTGGTTGAAGGTATATATGATTTTTGCTTTTGTTGTTTCGAATTTATAAACGTTCGAATAAAAAAAACACAGAAAAAAATGTATGAATGTATTAGTCTACTGGGCAATCCTCTTTCTCTTAAATTTTGGTCGTAAAACTATTGATCTACCTTGGAACAATGGACGGACTTTTGAAATACACCAAAGGCAATTATTCACGATAAATGAAATATAACCTTGCTCAGAACAGCAACGCTAAATATTGGAGCACTGCGAGAAAAAGAAGACCTTGTTAAAGGTGTTAAAAAAAATGGTCTCTGTGAAACAAGGATGAATAGAAGGAAGTAAATTCTTGTTTATCATGACTATAAACTGAACAGCGGTTGACGAAACGAATAATGTTGGGTAGCCTTGCTGGTCAACTTTGTTTAGCATGACTAAGATCGTAATTTAGAATATATTAGTGAGAAAATCATAGGTTTAAATAGGATATCTTCATCTTATTTGTATATGCACCACAGCACAGGTGACTTATGAAGAAAAAGGTGTTTTATGTAAACCCGAGAGATGAGCTAGAACTAATGCTAACTAGAAACACAACAGTCACCCTGTGAGATATAAATGGTCACGTTGGTGCGGATCCTGAGAACATTGTAGATAAAGAGGAAGAAAAAAACAACAACATAGGAATGAAGGACACTACAAAAGACCATACGGCCTACACAGGGCAGCTACATGCCCATTACCACCTATTCCCCCTTCCATAAAGTTATCTAACCTTCTCTTATAATAACTTATAGTTTCAGCGCTCACTACATAATTATTAAGTCTATTCCATTCGTTAATTACTCTATTGTTAAACCAGTTCTTGTTTATTTACTTCTTAAATCTAAAATTGTCCATTTTAGATTTATTACTGCGAGTTCTGCCCTGTTGTTTTAATATGATAGCCTTGTTTGCATCACCCTTGTTGAAAATATTGACCCACTTGAACACCTCTATTAGATCACACCACATTATTTGTCTCTCTAGAGAGTATAAATTAAGATGCGTAAGTCTACCCTCGTAAAGTAAATTTCTGAACTCATATATTATTTTGGTCATTCTTCTCTGTATTGATTCTAGTGAATTAATATTCATTCTACAGGACGGAAACCAAAACTGTACCCATAATCAAGGATGGGTCTAATTAACCCCAGATAGAGTCTGATAACTACTGTAAGAGGCCGGTACATTGAGGTAGACATTTAAGTAGATAGAGGGGTAGGTGAAAAGATATGCAAATTTTATCACTTGGATGCTTTGAAACAATGGCCGATAGGAAGTGCAAAGTTGCATATTATAGGAAGTACAAAGTTGCATATTCTCGCCTGTAAACATAGGTTAGGATATCGATAAAAGTGATGGTATGACGAATTGTAAACATATAAGCCAGTTCCGCTTGCGACAGATTGCTTGCGTAAACAGTATTGCTTGAGAGAGTATAACAGCCTTTCTGATTGGAGAAAAGAGTGGAGGAGGAGAAAAAAATTATTGGTGCATGGAGGTAAAGTCACGCCCTTAAAGGGTGGCACTTATTTGTAACTTTTAAAGTTATTGGATGAATTAAATTGTGACGTTGGAGCAGACTTGGCTTGGTTCGTGTAAGAGGATCCCAGGTGGGAGTCCCTTGGTGTAGATAAAAAACCAAGTGTATCTACTTAGAAGAAAAAAGATAAGAAAAATCAATCTCATTTAATTCACCCCCTCAAGCTTTGAGTAAAGAAAACGAAGTTTTAGAGCCAACTGCAGCTCGGGATGGCGGCAGCTTGGGATGAACTCCCTCCGATGTAATTACAAGACTGGTGCAAGATAAGTCTACGAGTACACCAATCTACAGTGCATGCAACCATAACCATGCAGTGCACAACCACAACCATGACCACAACCACGTATATGCTGAATCCAAGTGGCGACAAGACGAGGAACGAGGGGTCTACAACACTACGAACAACTACTACTACTACGAGTGGATCTTCAAGGCGATCTTCAAGGCGATCATCTACAAGACGATCAACAAAGTCTGACGAGGGACGACGCGGCTGACGTACGTAAGCAGGACTACGTGGAGGCAGTCAAGTCAAATCAACTTACTGAAGGTTTGAATATTACAGTCTTACATCACGAGGTTTATACCTCAAATATAAATATTCCAAAATTCACTGGGCATGAAAACACCTTAGGAGTTAAAGAAATTCTTAATTTAATAGATACATTAATTGTGAGCAAAAATATAACAGATGAAAAAAGGAAAATGGAAATTTTAAAAGACAATATAGATCCTGAGAAAGGTAGAGCTAGGTTTATCATAAATGTCCAGCAAATGGAAGATATCAACCAATATAAAGCCTATAAGAAAGCATTTATTAAACATTTTATGTCAAAGTGTGATCAGGATCCTATCAGGTATTTGGTTAGAATGATCAAAGAAGTTAGAACAAGTGAATCACAGAATACTTAGCTAGATTAGATAGATGGTCAAAAGACATGAATTCTATCTTGAAAGATTCAGATTGAATAGAGAGACCTAGTGACAAAACGAAAGTTTCTCAGGTAATAAAATTGATCACATTTGGATTGGTAACAAAAATAGTGACGATTTAACAACAGAAAAGCTGTAAAAAGGTTTCAAGACAAATATGAAATTAGGGGAGGTAGATTATCTACTTCAAGGGTACAGTGAGACCAGAATCATAAATCCATATGTGATGACAGTGGGACAACAGAGAACTCTATAGGAGAGTTTAAGAAAACAGAATTAGGACATAGACAAAAAGTTAGACGTCCATCCAGGGATACTAGAATTATATGTTTTAATTGTAATACTTGGGAACACAAAGCACAAGACTGTTATTATGTAATTATTTGTAGAAATTGCAAATATGAGGATCATGATGAGTATCAGTGTAGAAACCCACCTTTCTGTATGTATCACCAAAGAATAGGCCATAAAACTCATGAATGTAGAATTTTCGTATGCACCACGAAACAAGAGGAAAACCCCCTGACACAGAATAAACCAACATTCTAGAACTCCCCATATATATACATATAGACGGTATTGTGTTAAGTATAAGAGTGATAGAAAGGTGAAAGAAAACTCCAACATAAAAGATAGTCATAAACTGACAATTACAATTGGAAGGACTTCTGTAGGACTTCCCATTGCTGGTAGAGTGTTCAATAAGCCTATTCAAATATTTATTGATATAGGATCTGTAATTAGTGTAATAACTAGTAGAGTTTTAAACCAGTTGCAACCAGGAGTGAAAATCCTGGAACCAATCAATTACTCATTGCGAGGAGTAACTGGAAATCAGTTAAAAACATTAGGTTTGGTTGAACTAGAAGTTATCTTATATACAAACGAACATTTACACATTCCAGTGATAGTTGTAGAAGAATCTGTTTTTCCAGGAGATTTATTAATAAGATTTGCAACTATGAGAAAAGAGAACATGGTTATATGTCCTACTGACTTAGGGATCTTAGTGAAATCACAGTTAATCCCATATTTAAATCAACCAGACTTAAGACCAGTGACAGGAATCAATGAATTCCTAAACATAGACAAAAAAAAAAAAAGATAAAAAAATTCTGTCCAGACCAACAGAAAGCAAAGCCACATATAGTGAACCCAACTCAGATGTTCAAGAAATCCCAGAAATTACTAATACATCAACTACAAATGAAGCCTTGCAAATTGTGGATGGTGGCGTAATAAAGTCGATATTATTACACTCCAGAGCAATTAACAGGATAGAGGTGCAGTTGAAAGGAGTCACTGTAGACTCTGAAATTTTAACCATCCCAGAATCAATTAGATTAAAAGGTTTGAAATTGGACTCAGGGATTTATAAATCAAATAAGAACATGGTAGAAATATTAATGATTAATACTTTAGATAAATATATAGTTTTAAGGAAAGGTACACAAATAGGATTCTTTCAGGTTTGTGCAAAACCCATTAAGATTTTAAATGAGAGTATTGAGGAGGTGGAATTACCAATTTCATAAATCTATTCAGTTCAGGAAGAAATAGAGTTAGGAAAGATATATAAGAATCAATTAGAACCTACTAATTGCCCTGAGTTGGGTGAAAGTTTAGTTGCTTTGCTTGTGAAGCATAACAAAGCAATTGTTTTGCCGGGGGACGCCTTAGGCAAAACAAATGTTTTTAAACATCAGATTCAATTAAAACCAGGTACACAGCCAATTTAAATACCCAACTATAGAGTTCCTCACTCTAAATTAGCAATAGTAGATAAACTGATCACTGAAATGTTATCGCAGGATATTATTGAACATAGTAAAAATGAGTGGAACTTTCCTTTGATTCTAGTGCCAAAATCAGAAGATACTATGCGCCCAGTTATTAATTATAGAGAATTGAATAAGCACACCATACGTGACAGGTTACCATTACCAGTAACAGAGGACATTCTTAGAAGTTTGGGAACTGAGAATAGATATTTTAACACTATAGATATCAAATCTCCTTTTTGGCAAATAGAGTTGTATGAAGACTCAAAAGAGTTCACAGCATTTTCTACTCCAACGGGACAATATGAGTTCAAACGAATGCCATTTGGGTTATGTAATAGTCCATTAACTTACATGAGATTAATTAATACAATTCTAGATGGTTTGTTGGGAAACACTGCCAGTGTATTTCTAGATGAAATTTTAATAGTTTTCCAGACAGCGGTTGAGCAATTTAAGAATTTAGATTTGATATTCTCAAGACTAGTTGAAGCAGGATTGAAAGTGAAACTTGAAAAATGTAAGTTCTTGAAGGACAGTGTTATTTATTTGGGACATAAGATAGACAGACATGGACTTAGTACTGTGAATTCAAAGGTTAAAGCAGTCAAGAATTTTCCAGTTCCAAACAATGTAGTAAAAGTTAGAAGTTTCTTGAGATTGACAGGATATTATAGAAAATTTATTCAACTATATGCTGAAATTGCTGATCCATTAAGTTCTTTGTTGAAGAAAGATTCAAAGTTCATGTGGGGACTTGCACAACAGCAAGCTTTTGACAAGTTGAAAGATAAACTCACGAGTCCCCCAATTTTTTTATATTTCCAGACATGATAAAGAATTCATTCTTTGCACTGATGAATCTGACATAGGATTAGGAGAAATACTTATGCAAGAGAGAAATGGAACTTTGAAACCAATAGCTTATACTTCAAGACTTTGTAATAATGCAGAGAGAAACTACTCTATAACAGAAAGAGAAACATTAGCAGTAATATATTCATTAGAAAGTTTTAGAGATTTGGTATTAGGATATCCAATCAGAGTATGGAATGATGATACAGCTATTCAGAACTTATTTAAGCTTAAGAATCTTAGGGGCAGACTCGCTAGATGGTTTGCGGTACTTCAGTGCTATGAAGTTCAATTTGAATATACTCCGGGTAGAAAGAATGTTGCGGCAGATGCACTTTCTAGAAACATTAGCCAACCAATGACAGGATTGATTAATTTTGTTTGTAGTATAGAAGAGTTAGTAACTTTAGATGAGGAAATGCTAATAAGAGAACAGAGGGATGATAATACATATGACTCATTAGCCAAGTATTTGATGAACCCAAGAGGAAATCCTCTAAAACTACCAAAGGGGTATATGATAGTGGAGTTTCATTTGATTAATGAACTTTTGTATAGAAAAACAGTTGTAAATGGGAAAGATATTTCTAGAGGTCCAGTAAATCAGTTGGGAATGCCACAAATTCTGGTAAAATAGATATTGAAGTTACTTCATGATAGTAATTGTAGCTCACATCCAGT
>NC_134789.1:26058726-26078726 GCF_046742065.1 Oratosquilla oratoria
CAATTTAAGTTTAGGATTATTTAAACTTGATGATTTTGTTATTGATAAAATTGTAAGAACTTCTCCAAGTGCTACTAAGCGGGGGTGACGTAACGTCATGGACCAAACGTCCGTATATGTAAACATCGGCTCTACCTGATTGTGAAGCATCTTGTGTGTACTTCCCATGTTCCTAGCTTGTCTTTTACTTTATGTATATATATCCACCTTTGTCTCTGTAATTGTGTATTCCTTGATAATGTCTTAAATAGACGAAAACGTTCGGATTAAGCTTCTCATTTCCCAGTGTTTTTTTCTGCATATATATATATATTATATATATATATATATATATATATTTAAGATTATTTCAGACAAATGAGAGAGAATGTGGGTGGGGAAGGGCAAACGAAGATGTGTTAGGAATAGAGTTTATTGCCCTAACGTTGCGACCAACTTGGTCTTCTTCAGAGGACTACAGCATTACAAACGGATCACAATTCTTATATTCGTAGTGAGAGGGAACCCGCCAAGGTATGAGCGTCATGTTTTCCCTTTGGCTAACGATTTAATTATTAGGACACTTGCTGCTTTCGAGAGGCATTTAAATCCGTCTCTGTCGTTGTTGTTCTTGTTGGCGGCGATATGTGCAGCTTCCACAGTTTTTCTCATTTTCTTCTCAAATCCCTCGTGTAGAATTTCTGCGTTGTTCCAATCAGGTAGATGTCCACATTTGTCCAGGTGACGAACCAGGGAGTTAGATGTTCTATGAGCCCTGAGATCGTTTTTGTGCTCATTCAAGCGTTTATTGAACCCTCGACCTGACTCACCGAAATAAGATGATGGACAACCGTTGCATGGAATACGGTAAATGACACTGAGATTATTACGCATATTGTTATGTTTCTTAAATATTTTTCCTATTTTATTGGAAGATATTTTTGCTATATTTATTCCACCTTTTAACACCATAGCTATTGATGATTATTTGTCAAAAGGTGGAATAAATATAGCAAAAATATCTTCCAATAAAATAGGAAAAATATTTAAGAAACATAACAATATGCGTAATAATCTCAGTGTCATTTACCGTATTCCATGCAACGGTTGTCCATCATCTTATTTCGGTGAGTCAGGTCGAGGGTTCAATAAACGCTTGAATGAGCACAAAAACGATCTCAGGGCTCATAGAACATCTAACTCCCTGGTTCGTCACCTGGACAAATGTGGACATCTACCTGATTGGAACAACGCAGAAATTCTACACGAGGGATTTGAGAAGAAAATGAGAAAAACTGTGGAAGCTGCACATATCGCCGCCAACAAGAACAACAACGACAGAGACGGATTTAAATGCCTCTCGAAAGCAGCAAGTGTCCTAATAATTAAATCGTTAGCCAAAGGGAAAACATGACGCTCATACCTTGGCGGGTTCCCTCTCACTACGAATATAAGAATTGTGATCCGTTTGTAATGCTGTAGTCCTCTGAAGAAGACCAAGTTGGTCGCAACGTTAGGGCAATAAACTCTATTCCTAACACATCTTCGTTTGCCCTTCCCCACCCACATTCTCTCTCATATATATATATATATATATGCAATAAAAAAACTAGGAGCGTGTGTTCACAAATGCGTAAGTAACCACTAGGAAAAGTAAACTAACGAAGCAGAGCGCTTTCGTATAATAATATCTTCAGTGCAGATACAAAGAAGGAATTATAAAATGAAGAAACAGGGTACAGAATATATGACATAGTGAAGAGAGCATTCGGAGAGGTTGTGGAAGAAGTACACGTGACGGACGTTTGAACCGTCCTGGTAACCAACAAGTATGGGACAACTGCTCATAATTTATAATTTAAATAATTTTGAAATTTCATGAGAAATATAACTATCTAATTTGTACAAACCTTGATGAAGATTAACATTTATCCCCTTACTAGATTTGATCAAACTGCATTCAATTAAATTGCTTTCTGTTATGCTGTTGTTGTATGTGATGACTTTAGCGTTATCCCAGTCAACTGGGTGGTTAAAATGGTTCATGTGGTTGAATATACCGCTAGATTGGTTTCCCTCTCTAACGTATTTCTTATGTTGATTGATTCGTGTTTTGAGTGTTTTAGCACTCTGACCAACATAAAACTGATTACATGATTTCCAAGGTATTTTGTACACACACCTTTTATCACTATTGACAGAATTATTTATGAGCAATTGTCTTATAGTGTTCTTATTGTTAAAAACTACATTAATGTTAAGGGGGTTAACTCTCATTTCGGTGATTCGCTCAATCGGATTATGCATTTCTGGTCCTCCCAACCTTATCTTTTTATGTAAGACAATGGAAATTTAACACAATGTGCAGAGAAATGAGATGCATCTGTGACAGACATTTTATTGAAATCCATTAAGAAATCTTTACACAACAGACGATTTACTTTTAATTTTGAGTTATCTTTTAAATAACGTTTATTTTTCCAAAAGTATGAGGAGAATAATGATTTCCTTTGGTGTACAGTTAGTATACATCCAGATGTACCTAAACTAGTATACTCGTAATTATAAGTGAAAAGGAAAGAAAGTCAGCCTTACAGCAAATTATAAGAAAAAAAAAATCACAACCCTAAAAAATTGTCAAAAATATATATCAAGTAGGTTAAGAATGAATTTACTAATATTGTTAGATATAAGTATCACGATCATTTTCCAACAATAATGATCAAAATTGCTTATTTACACACGAAGTTATAGTTACTTTTGTGCGAAAAAACTAGTTTTGAGAAAATAGCATTTTTATGTTCATATATTCACTACTCCATAAAAGTGCCTCCAAAGAGTATCAAATGCACATATCTACTTACATAATCCTTTGACCATTTCTGGGAAGTAAGCAGCAGATGTTCATTACATTTCTTTTGTACCCATGCCAGCTGAGAATCGTGACAATCCTAACCTTCCATATCCTTCACATAATGAATTACAATCCCTTTCCTAAGGTGAGTATTCTTGCACTTCTCAGGTTCAGAATGGAGCAAAATACTTCGGCAACTATCACATCTGACATATTTAGTTATGGAGTAGTGAATTTATAAACAAGAAATGTATAAAACAGGATAGCACGTGGAGAAATTACGCACGCATACGCTGAACCCTTTTTCGATCGCACTGAGTGTGGTGACTACTGCCTAACCTATCGTACAACAATATCAGAGTATAGAATTCTAAAAAACAAAACAAAAAAACGACAAAATACAAGGAAAACAAACCATAGCAAAGAAAGGGGCGTGGCTGACGGGCGGACCTTTAAATCTCTGGCCCTTTAAACCCGCCATTACCTGAGAAGGGTGGCGTTATACGTCTGGAAACCAGTCTCGTGGTGTTCAGGGACACCACACCAGTCCACACACGAAGTTTGCTTAAATCGAGTATTTTTCACCGAAATGAGAGTTAACCCTCTAATATACGTAATATATTTGGAATGTTTTGCAGGTTCTCTTGGTACGGTAGAATTAGCAAGTTATTCATATTGAAAGTTTGAGTTGACCTAAAGTTATAAAATGTCCTTTAAACACGATTGTAAGCTGTGTCAAGAACATGTGTGGGGTATTGTAGCTTAGTACCAATGTCGTAAATACACCTTATTTCATCATCGATGTACTCTGGGCTGCAAATGCGTAGGGCCCTGAGGAACATCGAAGAAAAAACAGATCTCTTTACGCAATCAGGGTGTGAGGAATAATAGTGTATATATGAACAAACATTGGTTGGTTTGCGATATACACTAAACTTCAACTCACTTTCATGGCGGTAGATATTACAATCAAGGAAAGGCAAAATACCTTCACTCTCTATCTCCACCGTGAACTTAATGGAACTGATCAAATTATGAAGTTTACATAAAAAATCATTTACATTATCTTGAATGGACCACAGACATAGGATGTCATCAATGTACCGCCTCCATGTTATATTGGGGGGAATTATCTTACTTATAATTCTAGTTTGAAAAAACTCCATATATAAATTACTCAATACGGGGAATAGAGGATTACCATGCTCATGCCAAATTTCTGAGAATAAGATTTATCATTAAATTGGAATTTGCAATCTTTAACACACAATTTGATCAGTTCAATTAAGGTGCCTGAAGGTAATGGTAAATCGTGCTTATTGAACTCTTCTTTTAGATAGATTAAAAGGTCATCCAAAGTAACTTTCGTAAATAAACTAACAATATCATAGCTTACCAATTTAAATTCATAGTCTGGTTTTACCTCACTTAGTTTGTTAATGAGGTCTAAACTGTTCTTAACTTGTGAAGTGGAAATAGTTCTAACTAGTGGACTAAGAATTGTTACCAACAATTTCGAAAGTTTATATGAAGCTGAACCTATTGAAGAAACGATTGGTCTTACCGGGTAATTTGGTTTATGTGTCTTAATTAGACCATACATGTAAGGCAAAGGAGGACTAATAGAAATAAACTTTTTAATTAGCTCACTATTTCCACTTAACAATTATTTTATCTTCTCATTGAAATGGCTATTCACTGATTCAGTAGGATTCTTTAAAAGTTGGAGATAAGTATCTTGATCTTTAAGTAGTTCATCCATTTTGTTTAAATAATCATTTTGTTCATAATTACTACGGAGTTTGATTTATCAGCTTTTGTGATATGTAAATCACTGTCCTTTTAGAGAGAATTAATAGCAATGTTAAAACGTTCAGGACAGCTGGGAGGTACCCGATTTGCTAAAGCACCATGAACAATACCTTTACATATATTAACATCATCTATAGGCAGATCTTTATCACATTATAAATTACAAAAAGCTTTATCAATGTTAATGATGTTAGATGGATTAGAATTATTGGCAAAGCTGAGCCCAAATCCTAATGCTGTGGATTGAGCCTTAGTGAGTGGCTTAGATGACAAGTTAACCACGAAATCTGGGTTAGCATGTTTGGTCCAGTCACTGTCATTAATGAGGGCTAGTAATTTAATGTTTAACTTCCTTGAAAAGTACTCACACTACATCCTCATTTTTTCATAACAATAGTCCAAAAGCACATTTTTGACATCAGATGATACACAACACTGGAATTTATGCAAACTAATACGCTTGATCCTAAAGGCTTCTTTGACTTCTAATTTGGCAATGTCGATTCGTTTCTTAAGAATGATGCGCTGAAAATCATCAAATGGGTGATCAGACATCTTCATAAGCCGTTGGAATAAGACCGACTTGGGTAATACTTGTTCTTTCATGCAGTTTTGTAGAAACTGTGCAGCTTGGGGCTTTAACCAAGGACCAGGAAAAGTCGACATAAGCAAGTCCAGGGTTCAGGTGAGTAAAGTTCACTAGGTTTCCATAAATGCAATAAAAACACTTAAAGCAGAGTGCTTTCGTATAATTACATCTTCAGCGCAGATACAAAGAAGGAATTATAAAATGAAGAAACAAGGTACAGAATATATGACATAGTGAAGAGGGCATTCGGAGAGGTAGTGGAAGAAGTACACGTGACGGACGTTTGAACCGTCCTGGTAACCAAACAAGTATGGGACAACTGCTCATAATTCATATTATAATTCAAATAATTTTGAAATCTAGTAAGGGGATAAATGTTAATCTTCATCAAAGTTTGTACAAATTAGATAGTTATATTTCTTTGCTGGGTGGGTGGGTAGTACATTTTTGTGAATAATGTCTCTTATTATCTCGTCTGCTTTGTATTCTGTGGACATGTGGCTTTTGTAATAGATTCTTATAGGCTTGTTTTCGCTTGTGGTGTTTTTGTCTCCGTCGATGTACTATTTGTTTAAACGTGTTTGTATTGCTTGTGATACATCTGAATTTGCGTATCCATTGTTGATGAGGACTTGTGTGATTCTCTCCAGTTCTTGGTAGGTCTGTGTCCAGGTGGAGCAATGTGAGAGGGCCCTTTTAACGTAAGTGCCGATGGTGGACTGCAGTTAGTGCTTCGGGGACTCGCTATTTTCGTTTAAGTAGAGTCCAGTGTTTGTAGGTTTGGTGTATACTGTGGAGAGCCTCCTAGTGTACGTGACATTTCGTCACAGCCCGAAATACCGGGTGACCTCCCCCAAAGTGATTAGCAAGTAAGAAAATTTTGTATAAAACTTAGAACTTTAATAAGACTCATCGGACCAAATCTTATCCTAATAAGATAAAATATCCCTATAGCTACTGAAGAAGGGTCTTGAACGCGAAATCGCAATCTAGCTAATATGACTACATACAGCCAAGTCATAAAATTCCTTTCTAAGGAACACAAATCTATATAAAGGTATATGGAAAATACCTTTAAGGAAACAATGAATGCAAAACTAGCCATCATTTTTAATGTCATATGCACCAGAGAAAAACTCCTACCCAAATACACTTATAGTATATATATATATAGATATATATATATATATATATTATATATACATATATATATATTTATATATACATATATATATATACATATATATACAAATATATATATATGTTTATATATATATATATATATATATATATATATATATAATATATATATATATGTGTATATATACAGTATATACATATATATAGGTATATATATATATATATATATATATATATACGTATATTTGCTGACAGTATATCGTAATTTCCTTTGAGTAGCGAAAATATTAGTGACTTAAGATCAGCAGTGAGACTGATCAACATTAGATCAATTAAATAAAGCCTGGTGAAACAAACTTAAATCTGAAACAAAACAGCTTCGAATAATTTCTTCATTCGAATTACATTTTTGACCTCGTTGGTGGTATAGGCGTTGTATAATTCAATTTGTTTGAATGTAAATGTGAAAATATTGTCCTCGTCAAAATTATTCCGCTTTCAATTTAAAAGATTGTCCTTTTTATCACCCTTTTTTTTTTAACCAAGTGGACGGTATGTAACAATTTTACACTCGACTTGTCAGCTGTAGATGAGTTGGAACAGTCAAAATATCTGAACAATAGAAATTTGAAAATAGAAAATGTTGTTCCTGAATGCCAGGTGGTCTTGACTATTTGTGTTGAAATTATAATAAAGATATACGATAAATACGTGCCAGCACTGAATGAGACCGTATTTTGGCTTCGATCTCGTTTCGCATATCTTGAGCTTTGGTACGATCCAAACGATCATTTATTGTCGTTGACTGTTCCCGCACATTCCGAACATACAGAAAAACGGTCACGGGTTCGATCGTATACAATTGGATACTGACGTATGTACCTCATGTTTTTACGATCTCGTTGCTAAAAAAAGACACTTATTGGACATTTCATTCTGGCAAACGTCTGATGATTTCATTCAGCTGAGAGTAAGGTATCATGCTGAAGGAATCAAGACCATCTCAGTACAATTAGACTTTTTTCTTTTCAAGTTAATGCCATGCAGCAGAGCAGAGTCCCGTACTGGTAAAATTACGTGCAAAGCAGATCAGGAATGGAATTGCTACTCAATCCTGAAGGTAATGAGAGGTTACCGTTCAGCTGAATAAAATCTTCATTCTGGCAGTGAACATAAAAAAAAACAAAAAAAAAAAACATAGTTGACGAAGTTACTCTTGATCGGGTGAGAGATAGGCTCCAAACGTTCAGTTGGCGAGTTTTTTTTTTTTTCTCTGTTGAATAAAATTATATGTCGATAACCAAAATATAATATATGTTACTCATGATTGGATTAGTACAAATGCTTAAACGAGGATCTGCAGCTAACTTTCATAATTATATCAGCACATATGAGGAGTTAACGCCAGGACACACTTAGCTGTAGCCGAAGGCATCACCTAGACTCTACGAGTATATGCTCAGAGATAAGGCAGGTGGCAATCACCGCAAACTGTTGGAACTCCAGCAGGAGCCTTTGCCATTACGAGCTGGAATTGATATCGAACGCCCCAGGACGGCACCTCTAATGGAAAACAACGACATATTGCAAGCGTGCAAATGCGGATACGGAATCTCATTGAACTGGTAACCTTATATCTTGATGGAGAGCCCAGATGTTTTATATGATATCAAATATGCACCATTAATGACGTGCCGCACCTCATTAGTTTTCGTTCCAGCTAATGTGAGCCAATTCTATTTATGTAAAGGGTGGAACCGAAACAAAATGGAGTCCCTCTGAACTGATCGAGACCCCACTCAGTCCCGAGTCTACGCCCAATGTGGATGAATCAAATCGCTTGGTTCCAACTGGAATGAAATCCTCTAAAGTGGTCCAGGTGTTGAGGGGATGAGACAAAATATGCAAATGGAAAGAAAATGACACAAGCAGTGAAGCCGCTTATTATGCAACATAGGTTCGCAGGGTCTGAATCAGAAATAGATTCGAACAATCAGAATCAAATCAAAATAACCCCTTTGTTGTAGTGACATCCTCTGGCGTTACTAGAACATAAGCTGAGATGAACAAGATCTACATATTATGTAATGATAACGACAGGATTATCTGAGATAGCTTTAATACCTTCTCAAAGGTGACATTCTCCCAGGCTTAAAATTCCATTTAGCTTTAACCAGGAGAAAAAGCCATGCATGCCATGTCACTGCAGGGAAGGGCTTTAGAGTTGCAAATCTTTCGCTATGGCGATGCACCGAAGCTGAACGGCATAGAATAGTCTAGTGCTAGCCAGAAGAGAGCCTGCTGATAACACAAGATGTGAAGTACTCAAGAGAGATTTTAAACCTGTTCGCTGCGGTAATGTACCTTACATTGACTAAATAAAATCGTCTCCTATCAACCGGAATGAAATCTGTGAAGTACATCATCACAGCCAAATTGCTGATCGAAAAAATCTCAGCCTACTCGCTAGGGTGTTGTCATATCTCACTTGAACAAAATTGTAAAGCATCAGTCAGAATAAAATATATTGAGTACGCCATCAAGACGGAGATAAGACGTTCTAAGATAAACATTGATAGTATTGTTTTACTTACTATGATAGTTTCAATGTTAGCAAATGTGTAAATTTGTTTTTAAGATTCATACTTACAATATTATATGTAGTATAAACAAATGCTCAATTTTTAATATTTGTTTTGAGCAAAGGGTGAATGGTTGTTTATTGCTGCAAACACACATTCAGCTATCTGTATATGAATTTTCTATTTGCAAACAGTTGCACACACTGTTTTGATCAAAGTAAGGATTTCAGGACCCAGACTCGACTGTGTGCTGAATGCAGTTATGAAAAAATAAAGCAAGATTCATGTGACTGTTCCCTGCCTTTTATTTGCATTTAGGTTCGTTTCAAAAATATTAATTTTCCAATGAGCAAGTTACACAAATACGTTCACCAATTTCATCAACGCTATTTCGTGCGCAATACATGGATTAATTGGTGTTTTATGAAGAGACTCATGACCACATCGCGTGCACGGATACTGGCGTATAAATACACACATATAAACATATGAACATACACAAATATAGAAATACGTATATATCTACTTACACACACACACACGGACACAAACAGACACACACACACACACACACACACACACACACACACACACACACACACACACACACACACACACACACACACAGACGCGCGCGCGCGCGCACATACATATATATATATATATATATATATATATATATATATATATATATTTAAATAAATATATATATATTTATATATATAAATATATTTATATAATGATTTCCGTGCATTGAACGAAATTGTCTGGCTTTATTCCGGACAAAATGTTTAAAGAGAAGTAAACGTGTTCGTGATTTATTCGAGATGGTCACTACGCTGTTTAATCGAGATAATACATACACTGTTTAACCAGGTAAATAATGGGCAGTTTCTGCAACGTAAAGGAATTTCTCAAATTTGAATAAAATCGTTTCGGGTTAAACTAAACGAAATCCTTAAATTGGACTAAATACCTTCACTCCACAAGCACACACACCATTATCACCACCATCGCTGCCACCGCCACCATCCTTCTACTATCACCACTCTACCACCAACAGCAACCTACCACCACCCTATCACCACAATAATCCTACCACCACCACCATTCAAGTGTTTATTACTTGCTGGAGAATTCAGTGATTTATGTGTGAATCCTTCAAGGTCCTTTGTAAGGTTCATCTACGGAACATTCCATATTCACAGAATGAATCGAAACCGTTTAGACCTTTTCATATCAGGCCCGAACCCAAAATAGGTATGAAAATGTTCGAAGTTTAATACATACTACGATTTTTTATCATCACTGCACCCTAATGAGATCGTCTAGCGTTAGACAAGATAAATCTTTGAATGGCATCGCAGCTATAAATAAGATAATCGAATAGCATTTGTGCGTCATCTAAATACTTTTAGAACCGTCTGACTACTTGTGATAAAACTTCCTCTTGTGAACTAGAACAAAATCTCTATAGAACATCACTAACATAAATTGGTTAATATTTGTATAAAGAGTTGCTCGCAATCATATGCTTTTTAATGTGACTCATTATGGTAATTATGCATCTTTTTATGCCATTGGATTTGTAGTGACATATTGGACACAAGCAAATTCGACAAAGGTTAGTATTCTGATTTGATCATGTTTTTGTTGTTACTATTTATAGAGTATGTGTTCCTTAATTTGGCATTATTTGACAATTAACCCTCTCACTGCTATTCATGACGTATACATTTGTTCTCACTCACAACGGGTTATACTCGTACTAAACACAAGAGAAACAATTACACGGCTAAAGATTTGAGCCATAACCAACCCTTTCACTGATATTATATTTCATAATTTCTATTTTTTCTCTCTCTCTCTTTGGGTGATTTTATTAAGTCGACATAGAGCCCATGAGTTATGTGCCATGTAATACGCATATAGACAGAGCCTTAGTTCATTAGTTACCTTCCTTTATATAAAAAAGAATGGCATTCAAGTAGATGCGTATACACGGACATGCTCAAAGACGCACACACACACACACACACACACACACACACACACACACACACACACACACACACACACACACACACACACACACACACACACACACACACACACACACACACACACACACACACACACACACACACACACACACACACACACACATACACACACAAACATATACATAAAACGAGATGGAGAAGGAAAAAAAAAACAAAAGTGGCTTATACTAACACAGACGGAATTGATCTCAGAAGAAAAAATAGACATAAAATTGTGGAAACGAAATTAAGGGAGCGTCGCATCGCTTTATAGAATAAGTGAAATTAAATTTTTAAATATGTATTTGAACTTAGTTTATAATTCCTCAGGGTATTGTTTTCCTCCCATGTATAGTGAAGATATAGTGAAGATATAGTGAAGTTCTAGTGAAGCTCTAATTACTTAATGGAAAATGCTTCCTCATCATTTAGCTTGGGTATGATATGAAAGCTTAGAGTCTGGGGAAATAAATTATTGAATATATATGATCAAACTAATACCTCTGATTTTTTTTATTAATTTCTCTGAATAAAAAAAAAATGCTCGAAAACTCAGGTTTCATAAATAGAAAATATACATATATTCAAGTTTTTTTTTTTACTGTAGAAAATAAAGAGCATGGTATTTTATTTCAAATTAAACAAAAATGACAAAAATACATAAAGAACCACTTACTGCAAAGAAATATGTTGGGAAGAGGTGACAGTGAAAGGTGGAGAGGATCTATAGGAAAATGTATTACTTAATATGACTATAGAACATACAATGACACAATTGGCAAAAGAAAATATAAGATATAGAAATAAAAAAAAACGTCGGAACTAGATTTAATATTTACACCAGAACCTGAAATTGTGGATAAAATTGAATACAAGACACCACTTGGGAAGAGTGATCACATATAAATAGAGCTTGAACTAAAAGAGGAAACATATATATATATATAGAGAGAAATGAGAAATAGAGGAAAGGAAGACTGGTGTATAATAAAACGGACTTTGGAAAATTTAAGATTTTTTTTCTTTCTGTTTTTCAAAATGTGAGATGAGAAAATTCTACAATGAAGAGACACAAGAGGAAGAAAAATGAACGAATTTGATGGAAATTCACAATGAAGGAGTGGATAAATACGTACCAACACAGAGGCAAGAAATGGAGTATATCAAAGGCTGGTTCAACAAGAAGCGCAATGAGTCGAAAGATAAAACTGATAAAGCTTGGAAAAGATGGAAAAAGGACAACAATAAAAAAATAGATAAATAAAAATAAATAAATAAATAAATAAAAATCCTGGAAAGTGGCAAAGGTATATCAATCAAAGGAATGAATATGTAAAAGTGCGTAGCGATAAAAAAAAAAAGCTATGAAAAAGACATAATTGAAAAATGTAGACCAATCTAAGCTATTCTATAAATATGTGAATAGTAAACTCAAAAACAAACAAGTAATGGTGAAATTACGTCATGCAAATATTGAATACACAGAAGATTTAGAAATGGCTGAAATCATGAACTATTACAACAAATCAATTTTCACTAAAGAAAATGTACAGCATTGTGATGAAGGGCGTGAAGTGGGATCCCACCCCCAATGAGGGAAATAATAATAACACAAAAAGAAATAGTGAATCACTTAACGAAACTTGAAGTCAGGAATTCATAGGCCCAGACAAAATTGCAGATTAGATATTAAAATAATGTGAAGAAGAAATAATGGAAAAAAATATATGCGATAAATTACTCACTCAAAGAAGGAAAAATACAAAAGGACTAGAAAATGCCAATATTGTACCAATATATAAAGGAGGAAACAAGGAAGACCCAACATATTACAGACAGGTTTCCTTTACTACCACTATAGCAAAACTTTGTGAAAAAGTTATTAAGAACATCTGGAAGAAAATAACAACCTAAAACCAGGACAATTTAAATTTAGACAGGGAAGATCATGTGCCACAAATTTGATTTATTTCTACTCAAGACTAATAGATATAATACAAGAAAGGGACAAACGGGCTGATCGTGCTTTCCTAGACTTACAAAAAAAAAATCGACAAAGTACCATATATAGATTAAGAAAACTTGAAACCATAGGAGGGATACAAAGTAAACTACTGAACTGGATGGAGGATTTGTTACATGAAAGGAAAATGAGGGTAGTGCTCAGAGGAAAGAGTTCAACTTGGGAAGAGGTGGTTAATGGAGTTCCACAGGGATTAGCATTGGATCCAATAATGTTTGTTATTTATGTGAATGACATTGATTAAGATGTGAAATGTTACATGAGCTTCTTTGCAGATGACGCAAAATTGCCGAGAAAAGTGAATACTGAAAAGTATTGTGAATCGTTGCAGAGAAATTTGAACAAGGTTTGGAAATGGAGTCAGAAGTAGAAAGTGGACTTCATCATCAAGAAATATGGCATAGTGGAGTTTAGAAAAAAAGAATAACAGAACAATATAAATTCGGTACAAAGAAAGTAAAGAAAGAGGGATCTGAAAAAGACCTGGGAATAATCATCACAAATGACATGTCTCAAGATTAACAGATAAACCAAGTTGTCGAAGAATCCTACAGCTTGCTAAGATTAAGGCCTACATTGGAGTATGCTGCGACACTATGGTCGCCCAGTGCCAAAAAAGAATATAAAGAAATATGAAAGAATCCAGAGAGCAACTACAAAGATAGCCCCAACACTTTCAAAACTGTCTTATGAGGAGATATTGTCAAAACTGATATTACCAACTCTGGAACAAAAAAGAGAAAGAGGGGACCTGGAAATGATCTATAGAATCATGAAAGGCGTGGAAGTCCTTGGTAGAGTAGACTTATCAAATTGTGATAAGATAATTATAAAGGAACACGAAAAGAAACTCAAAAAGGACAGTTATAAAAGATACCTTAAAAAAAATGTTTTCCACACAGTGGTGATTGTCTGGAACAAACTAAACGAAACAATAGTGCATGCAATAACAATATACGAATTTAGGAGCAAACTAGGCTCTGCGATATACAAAGACGGGACACAACGACCGTAGCTCACCTTCCCATAAGATAAAAATAGGTAAATACAACTAGGTAAGCACACACACACACACACACACACACACACACACACACACACACACACACACACACACACACACACACACACACACACACACACACACACACACACACACACACACACACACACACACACACACACACACACACACACACACACACACACACACACACACACATTATGTATTCAACGTATGCAACACTTCGATACTAGCGTGCACATGCGCGCACGCATCATATGCTACAAGATGTGGATTCAACAACAAGAGTACCGTCTACTTAGGGACTTTACTCATTGACCTTTCTTGACGACGCTCTTGATAGCAAAAGATTCTCGGCGCTGAGGTCAAAAACAATATTCGCAGCTGCGCCTCGGGTCAACAACTGCACGACAAGCCGACCTCTCAACCGAGGCGACCCAACTTCCAAATATTCCTGATATGGCATCCCTTGTTGTAGATAATTTGTATGATATGTTTCTGGTAACCCTCCGAGCTTTCCTGAGGGCTTCCCGTGTATGTAGAAGTTAGAATTAAAGCCAAGAACTCAGTCTGAGTTTCCTTTACCACCAATTCCAAATGTAGACTTACACCTACATATCTGGTGGCTAACGGTGGGACGACGACATTACTACATTCTGGTGGGTAGCACTACGACTACGACTACGAAGACTGCGAAAATTATACCTACATTCTGGAGAGATTCGAATCTACACACTAACTTCTACAGCCGTGGACATCGAAGTAGTAGTGCAACAATAATTCCTTTGAAGCATCTTCCAGCTTCCACTTACGAGCCAAAAGCACCGACGCTCTTCGTTGTTTCGCTCTCCTCAAGCAACTACGATACGAAGCCCTAGTTCTAGGCCGATCCCTCCTTGCTGCTTTCTCCAACACCCACCACGCCCGCCGCTCCACCACATCAACTTAGACGCATTCTCCAACATTACAAGAATTTCTCCACCAACATGACGCCCGCCGCCTCCACCACGATAACACAGAGACCTTGGACTACCCTTCTCCTCCACTGCACGAGTCGGACCATTTCCCCCTTCCTCCAACATACATCACGCTCCGCCCGATCATCTCTCTGCATTAAGAGATCATCACAGCATCTACGAGCCAACGCTCTACCACTCACTGCATCCAGGCACATCTTGATTGCATATTTTCTAACCCACTTCCCACAATCACTTACTAATTGATCCCTGTTTCCAGCAGTATATCCTTCCATCTCTTCTCGCCCCACTGCAGCCCCGTCACTCACCGCCGTAGTCCAATATCACATTGGGTAAGTAGATATTTTTCAGTTCTTAGTGTCATCTAGGAGCAATACAGTCTTCACACATATTTTTCTTAATACATGAAAGTGTTCAAAGCCCTCTCTGACTCGACATACCAAACTACGTCTCGACCAACCATGTCCCTCCTTCTACTTCCAACTCTTCAGAAAATGCAACTCCTACTCACAACACCATGACAATGCAAAACCCCATCACAGTTATTAAGGACAAAACAAGTTTATCACTCTTTATCGGTAAGAACATTCCTGTACACACCTTCCTCACTGAAGTTAATTTAGAAATACTACGTAGGAATGTGACAGACGACAAAACAAAGATATCCATGTTAACATCCAAAATTTACAAACACGACACATTAGCCGGTGACGTCATTCAGTCTGATTTGTTTGAGAAAATACATTCATTTGGTACATTTGTAGAACAATTTGAAAAGTAATTTCCGGCTTTTGAGCCACTTGGAGCACTTTCCCCCCTGTAAGCTCTTGCAAAAGCGTACAATCATGGCCACCACACCACTAAAGATAGGGCAGTCAAAATAGCTTCAGCATTTAAAAGCAAACTCAGAGAAAGTCTCAAAAACTCAGACTGGGTCTCAAACAACAGAATTTCATTGGATAGCATAGTCTCTCTTATTGAATACTTTCACCTTCTCTCACAATTACACACAAACACACTCCAGAAAGTCAAAGTCATTATATTCACACCAGGCATCACATTAGGCCAATCCTCACGGAAATATTCTGTCACAGAACAAGTTACTAGGCAGATACAAAGTAAGTCAGTACCCATAGCACCAAGACATACGATAGCACAGGTCACATGGTCCCCTTCGCATAACACGAGAGCACAACATACATCACGCACGCGACATTACTCACGACAATGCTCCTTCAAGAACACGACTGTTCTGTACATACTGCCACAAACCAGGACACCTCGTTAACACGTGTTATCACAGATACCTGTCACAATCGAACCGATACTGCGAGCATCATGGTACATGCCTTTACACGACAGATCGTTGCCGTGTCTTACTTGCATGAAGACACCATAGACAAGAATCCCCAGATAGCTCTCCTGCTAGACATTCTCGTACCACATCTCTTGCTTGGCATTCACGTAACACATCTTCAAGACATTCACGTGACATATCTCCCTTATGACAACAGGATACAAAGACTCAGTGCACATCCAGGATAGTTACTCCATACTAAGATATTTCATTTGCAACCTTACCGGTATACACCCTGAATATCTCAGACATGTCTTCAGATTCCTTAACTTTCAATGCTAAGTCTAGTAACACCAAGTGAAAATATTTCTCGACACGGGCTCCCCAGTTAACATCATGACACAACACTGTTTCCACAGATTCCGCACTGAAACAAAACGTGTCACAATTTTGGAACCCCCCGACGTCAGCCTTTGAAATGTAGATGTTTTACCTTTCCCAATCTTTGGTAAATTTTTACTATACATTAGTTTCAAATATGAGTGCCCAACTTTCCAGTTATCATGTACGTAATTGACGTCCATTTTCCTGCTGATATCTTTATAAGCTTAACATTGATGAAGCAATATAATATCATCATTTACCATTCTCAACATGGCATCATTTATGCTAATCATTTCCTCCCTGCATTGCCATCAGAAAATTTCCATAAAGTCAACCACATCAACGTGACCAAGCAGGCAAAACCTGATTTAACGCCAATTAATTCTATCACAACTGTTCAAACTAACTCTGCTTTATCACAAAATCAGTGAAACTCAGGAAAAGACTCCCTGTAAATACCATTGATGTTTATATTGTCCTTGTTGTCATTTCCAAGGCCATCTACACCTGACAGCGTGGCTGGCCGACTTTCTCACCGGAAGGAATGTAACCGAGAGCCTTAGGAGAGGCAGAGAAGGGATAATTAGAGAGGAACAGCGTGACTTTAGGAAAGGTAGAGGGCGCGTGAATTGATGAATTCATGGAGAAGAAAATGGCCAGAATATAGGAAAAGATGAGGTAAAAAGTTCAGACTTATGATAGCTAATTAGGTATCTGGGTTAGATTGGTGTTATATGGAATGCTTAACAAAGGGAAGAACGGTTATATTAGGTTTACCAGTAATTTTGTTTGATATGTTCCTAAGGGAGTGTAATATGCCGAAAGAGTTCTTTTATGGGCTCGTTATACAAAAGAAAAGGGTACAAACGTAAATGGAGTAGTTTAGGTGGATCAATTTGTTTAGTGTACTTTTGAAAGCATATGGGAGGATTATAATTTAGAGATTTAGGAGAGGAACAGAGGGAATAATTGGGGAAGAACAGTGTGTGTGTATTTTTTTTTTTTTTTTTTTTGGGGGGGGTAGATAGGTAATAACGTTTTAGCAAAAGTAAAAAATGATTTTCAGAATTTTAAGGATCTAGAGAAGGTTTGTGACAGGTAAGACAGGAAGGTACTATGGGAAGTGTTGTAGATATATGGGATAGGACGAAAACTGTCAAGGGTAGTCCCAAACTTTTACTTGTGCCGTAGATGGTGAGAGTGAGCATTTTGAGGTGAAGATGGGGCTGCGCCAGAGTTGTGTTATGTCACCATGGTTGTTCAATGTGTACATGGGCGGGTGGCACAGGAGATAAACGCGAAGGTGATGGGCAAATGCTTGGAGATGGTTAGTTGGGAATAGAAAGAAGTATAAAGTGAGCCAGCTGTTTCCTAGTGAAGCTGCGTTCGTGGCTAAGTAAATGGAGGGTCTAAGGCAGTTAGTGGCAAAGTTTAGGAAGGGTGAGGGTGACAGTGAGTTTGAGATCTATCTTAAGGGAAAAAAGTTGAAGAAGATGAACTGTTTCAAATATTTAGGGTCATATGGAGCAAGGAATGGAGGCGAGGGGTGGAGGTAAACCTTCTTTATATGGTCTTCTCTCTGCGTCTATCTCTCATACATAATTTTATCGTGATATGAGAGATAGACGTAGAGAGAAGACTATATAAAGAAGGTTGATTGTGACTATGATACTATAGGGAACAGAGAAGTGAAATGTAAGGGAGCCAGAAATGTACAAAATTAATGTTTGAAATTAAGTGATTTGTGACAGAAATTATTTTGCTACCATGGTCCTCAGAGAAGGCAAATTTGAAGATGTAAGAAGTCCCATGAGACAAAATTATGTGAAATTAATTTAAAATGTAATCAGTTAACACAGTAATCATCGATCTAGAATATTCTCTTATTTTTATACTCTCACAAAGTATTGGCGATATCACCCCGAAATTTCCATCAATTCAAATTTAATTCAAAACCTGATACAATATAGTTTGCTAAACTTCTTGTGAAGCAATATACAGTAATATATCAACATAACAGAATGTTATATAGATCGAATATAGTTATTTTGTTATAAGAGATACATGTACAATGTCTAATTACTTATGATCATGACTCAATAATATTGACATCTTCTTCATCTTTAAATGTCACTTTTCACTAAACCAATGACCACTCCAGGCTATGTGCATCTCATTTTTCTGTAGTCAGACTTGCAGTTCCAGCGTACAATATAGAGAAGTTCTTTTGGAGCTGCCGACAAGTCTGTCATCTTGAGGAACATTCCATTTTCTCTTATTCCTATCCCTTTTTTGGATTCAAGTTTTCAACACCCATCCACTGCTGGACTTGGTAATATACCCTCAAGCTGTGTTACCTTGCAGCAGCTGAAGAAAGGGGCAAAGTGTGTGGTTCTACAAATGAGGTACTCTTGACAACTTTTTGGCAGAACTTGTCATACAGAATATGATCAAGTTTTTTATATTTTTTGCCACTATACAAGTATAAATTGCTTGTCCATCTGCAGTTATAATTTTCACTGGTGAAACCAGGCAGTATCAATGTTGTTAATATTTTTTTGAATTCAGGACTCTTCTGGGGCTCTTTTAGTGACAAGCACTCTTTTCTAACCAGAAAACACGGGAAGATGTCTCACATCCAAGGATTACATGAATAGGAAGGATGATGTTGCATATGTCACCTCCAAGCTTTTCCTTTACAGCTGTGATGAACCAGACCCTACTTTTTCTGGTTAGAGTTTGCTGTAGATCTCACCTAAAGAATATCTTCTTGGTACTTGGGTCAGTATGATGAATGGAAAGTACCAGGAAAAATGTGCCCTCTCCAAAATTAACTGTTTCTCTCTCCTTGGGAATTTCAATGACGATTTTTACTATTAGCACATCATCATTTCCCTTCGCATTATGGGCACTATAACCAGGCTTCTCTATTTGTTTGCTAAAGAACATGATGAGTTTCTGCTTGTTGACTTTATTATTGAGTAATTCTTCCTTCTCTCCTTTAAGATTCATGTCAGGTTTGAAATGTACAGAGGTACTCACCTTATCCCGTAGGCCTTCTGTGATGTGTCACATCTTTTGCAGAAGGCCCATCAAAGTACCCATCTAAAACAATTGTTGCATATTTGTACCTTCTTTGTACATACTTCACAAAGAATTTACATACTCCATCATATGTTGCACCCTATACCATACAATTCGATGTAGAAGTGATCCCCATCTAGCACATCCATATCTTCAACTTTTTTGACTGGATAATATATTTCTTCTAGTACAACACTTCAAACGACTTGGGAG
>NC_134789.1:26091226-26093726 GCF_046742065.1 Oratosquilla oratoria
CGTAGACCCTGAGACAAAATGAGAAAAGGAGGGTTGCGATCGTTGAAATGAACTGGTGGGTGAAAGAACATATGAAGTGGGACACATCCGGTAAACAGCACAAAGGTTTGAATATCATGCAGAGGCAGAAAATGTATAGGAGGAGGCATACAATAGGTCACGTTTAAGAGGTCATACCATTTGGAAAAGGGAGAAATTGAAAAGCCGATGAAAAGACAGTACAAGTGTCCAGTGGCAGGAAAGAGGAGAGCAGGGTACGAGCGGAGGAGATGATGACGATCAGGGGATAATCATCCTTGATACTGTCCTTGGCTTATTATAAGAAGCGGATAGATAGAATCGTGTTGTGTCTGATATATATATATATATATATATATATATATATATTTATATTATATATATATCTATATATCTATATATCTATATATATATATATATATATATATATATATATATACACGCGCAGACACACACACACACACACACACACAAACACACACACACACACACACACACACACACACACACACACACACACACACACACACACACACACACACACACACACACATGTATATATATATATATATATGTATATATATATATATATATATATATATATATATATATATATATATATGTATATATATATATATATACTAGACCACCCGTGACCCGTTGGGTCAAATAAAATCTTAAATGATATGTTGTTAATAAAATGGTCAATAAGATCTTTATTAAGACAAAGCTCTATATTTACAACATTCTTTGTACAATTTGAATGATTTAAAAACACTTTAATATTTTCCTTTTGCTTAACTCTACTCAGCGCAACATATAATTGTCCATGCTGAAATACAGGTTTGTCTAGAACTCTAGATAAACTAAAACTTTCTGAAAAGTCTGTCCTTCAGAGTTATGAATGGTCATGGCAAACGCTGTTTGAATTGGAAACTGAATTCTTGCAAACGAAATATTGTCTACTTCAGATAAAAAAAAAATCAATCTTGGAATAAGAAGAGTGTGACGTCATATCGTCGTTGCTTGGAACACTTCACATCATATGATTCATACGGTCCGTAATATTTTAATAAACTCATTATACCTCATAGATGCTAATTCAGGAGTTGACTATACTTTTAAATACTGAATACGAACATTCTATAAGTATATATAAATATATATATGTATGTTAGGTCAAATAAGATTTTAAATGATATGTTGTTATCAGAAGTGAAATGCAGAAGTGAAATGCAGAAGATTGTGACGTCATGTCGTCGTTGGAACACTACGCATCATATGATGTCGTGACGTCATGTCTCTTCTTCTGATTGGCTGGTCCTCAGTCGTGACGGCATATCTCTTCTTCTGATCTGTCCTCAGTCGTAACGTCATATCTCTTCTTCTGATTGGCTGGGTGACGGTTTCAAGCAAGCATATTGACAAACAAGATTATCGAAATTTTATAAGTATATATATATATATATATATATATATATATATATATATATACATATATATATACATATATATATACATATATATATATATAATATATATATATGTGTGTGTATATATATGTATATATATATGTATATACATATATGAATATACATATATATACACATATATATTTGCATATATACACACACATATATATATATATATATATATATACACACATATATATATATATATATATATATATATATGTACATATATATATGTATGTATGTGTATATGTGTGTGTGTGTGTTCATATATATATATATACATACATATATATATATATATATATATATACATATATATATACATATACATATAAATATACATATACACACAAATTTTCGCATATATGTATATATATATATATATATATATATATATATAATGTATATATACATATATATATATATATATATATATATATATATATATTCATATACAGTGTTCCCTCGCTACTTCGGGCTTCACGTTTCGCGGTTTCAGTGCTTCGCGGGTTTTTCCAAAATATTCATAAAAAGAAATGAAAAAAATAAAGATTAAAAAATACTGCCATATCGGCAGCCATATTGTGGAAGGATGCGTTGTTTCATGTTGATGCGGGAAAGAGAAGGTTTCCCTGCATGCCAAATAAAGAGATGAGTTGACTCAGAGGCTTTGTACATGCCTGTACAATACTGTACTGTACTGTACTGTACTGTAGTGTACATGCCACGGGCATTCATATAAGGCGCATGATTGGTTCCCGGCGCGACCCTCGACCAATGAGAGCACGAGTGGATTTATCCCGTGAGCTGATAAAGGCACAGAAAAGAAGGAGAGAAAAAAAAAGGCTCACCATTGTAACATTCAACAGATGCTAAAGTAAGTAAAAAAGGATTATTTCTATCTTAAATATCATGTATAAACAAAGACTTTGAGTATAATTTTTATATAGAAATTTTTAGAACGTTATAATAGAAAATAAATTCAGCCATAACATACAAAACCAAAG
>NC_134789.1:26108726-26118726 GCF_046742065.1 Oratosquilla oratoria
AAATGACCTATGTTTGGGTCGGAAGACGTCTAGGGTATTGGAGATTCCACCAATACCCTGCTCTCCAACCTCCGCTCTCTTATAAGAAATATCAAGAGTACTTCATAGAAATTGAAAAATGCTACTACCGCTGTAGATTTTAATAAAGTCTGTATTCAAAATGGCCTCCTTCAATATATATGTATATACAGTATATATATATATATATATATATATATATATATTATATATATATATATATATATATATATATATATATATATATATATATACTTCATACGTCCATCCGGCTGCCTTACCGAACGAAAGCACGCACATCATCCGAGTACAAATGTAAAAATTGCTATAGCCTTACAGTTTATACTGTAGGATGTCTAATTATGACGAAATTAGTGTTGTTCAGTTACGCTCTTCGGCAGTCTAAGGCTCTCCTGTGTTCCCGTGATACCCAAATGAGCAAAAGTCCACTCATATAACAGTTCTTATTCCACCCTCTTAGCCACCTTATTCCTGAAATAAGTAAAGTTTAGTTATGTTATATTGATCGGGGATGAATATCAAAAGTGAATGTAAATGATTTTGATTTTTTTTTTCTGTCTACCTCTATCTCTCCCTTCCTCTCCTCCTCCTCCCTCTGCCCCCTCTTTGTCTCTTTCTCTTTTTGGTTCTCTTTCTTTTTGTCTCTCTCTCTCTCTCTCTCTCTCTCTCTCTCTCTCTCTCTCTCTCTCTCTCTCTCTCTCTCTCTCTCTCTCTCTCTCTCTTTCTCTCTCTTTATGTCTCATTTACAATATTGTCTCAATATCTACCATTTGTCACTATTTCATACCCTCTGAATGTATGTCATATATATATTTTTTCATTTCCTATTTGTACCTAGCATTTTGATTTTTCTTATTACTTTTTTGTATCTTCTATTTTTTGTATTTATTTCTATTTATTTCATGTGTTTGTTTTTCTTATTTTCCTTTTCTCTCCTTCTTTAAGCTACTATTGCCCCTCACTCATGTTCTGTCTTCATACTTTCACAAAATGAATTTTACATTTTTCATCAGCATTATTTCCTAGAATCAACCTCTTCATCCCTAATGGTCTAGCCTTCTCGACATTTTCACTATGCGTCAAGCATGTTCTTTTATGCATTGGACCTTTTTCTGTTTAACGAATGGCCCCATTTACCCTCATGGTATTTTCTACCACTCTGCCAAATACTCAAGTCACTAAAACTCTTCCATATAGTAAAAAAAAAAGAAAAAATATATATATGCCTATTAAAAGTATCAGTTTATGATGAAAGACCAGACTTACCCGACTCTCTAAGTCTCAACTACTTTACCCTTCCTCTGATACGTCTTTCTCATTCTTTTAATCCAAAATGTTACATCTCTCACAAGCAAACAGAAGGAACTCATTTTCTCAGCCACATCAGCAAACGCCAACACGATTGCGATTACAGAGGTTGAGCAAATATTCCCTGATACTTGCTCAGCTACCAAATTTGATTTTCTCTGTCTTCTCTGGAGTCATAAACGTGGGACAGTGTTGCTATCTCCTGTAATCAGGACCTGTGGCTCGTTAACCTCGAAGTCGCGATTCCCTCTGGATGCAAGGTAGTTTGGATCCGTGCCTCGCTCATCAGAGTCCCACGAATAATCTCTCATTTTTTTTTTTTTTTTTTACTATGTTGTCTATCAACCTCCACGTTCTCCACATAAAGACTCGCTCCATTAACGTTTCATAGACACCTCTGATCACCTCATAGCCCGATTCCCCAGTATCAATCTCGCCATTTGAGGGGATCTCAATATCTCTAATTGAAAACCAACCCCATCGCTCTCAAGTTATTGATTTCCCCACCCACAGCCATAACAACTCTGCTGTCGTTCGAAATAACAAGACTACCTAGTATTGCAAAATTTGCCAAACGTCTTCACGTCGTCAGAGTCCACATCGATCATTAAGCGATATCGCTGCCCCAACCACCCTCCAAAAAATTGCATTATACTAAAACATTATAGGTATAGAAAGCTCATATATCTCTCCAGTTTGACACTACACTAGCATAACCTGGAAGTAATGTGTAAAATTATTTGAACATAGGTTGAAATCAAGTTAGAATAATATGAATCTAAATTCAAAATACCCCTATTTTCACGACACTATCCTTTATAGGTATCACTTTTCAGTTTGTTATCATTCTACTTAGATAAATTACCACCTTTAGACATATTTTATGGTGTACTCGGTATCATTCCCATAAAATATCAATCTAGTGTGATTTTAATCTATTATTATATCTTTCTAGAGTAGTTGAACACAATTGAAATATCTCAGGTGTTATCTTATGTTCGGTTAAGATAACACTTCTGATTATATTCATTACGTTTCCTCTATGTTATAAACATAAGAACATAAGAATGAAGGAGACTGCGAGAGACCATAAGACCTACACTAGGCAGTTCCATGTCCATTACCAACTGTCATCCTCATCCATAAAGCTGTATAACCGTTGCTTAAAACAACCGATAGTTTCAGCGTTCGCAGCATGGTTACTAAGTCTATTCCATTCGTTGACCACCATATTAGTAAATCAAGTCTTGCCCACTTCCTTCTTAAATATACATTTGTCCAATTTAAATCCATTACTGTGAGTCCTGCCCTGTTCTCTTAATATGATGACCTTATTTGCGTCACCGTTGTTAAAGCCTTTGATCCACTTGAACATCTCTATTAAATCACACCACACTGTGCGTCTTTCCAGAGGTTGTAAATTAAGATACCTAAGTCTCTCTTCGTTAGGTAAATTTCTGAGCCCAAGTATCCTTTTCATCATTCTCCTCTTTACTGATTTAGTGAATTGATGTTCATTCTATAAAACGGAGACCAAAATTGTAACGCATAGTCAATATGGGTCTAACTAACGCTAGAATTTGATAGGTACCTCTACATTTCTATTCGTAACCACCCTAGTAATGAAACCTAATGCTCTGTTAGCTTTATTCCTGGCGCTAATGCACTGTTCCCTGATTTTAAGATCAGAACTCAATAGAACTCCCAAGTCTTTATCGCACTCAATTTTCTCTAAAAATGTGCTATCTAAGCTATATATATTTTCGGGGTTGTGTAACTCTACATTTAACATGCTGCACTTTGATATATTAAGTTCATTTGCTACTTCATCGACTATATGAACAACTTGTTAAGATCATTCTGCAGAATTCCAGCGTCGTTTCCTGACCAAATTAGGCGTTCTATTTTAGTTTCGTCCGCAAACTTACCAACAATCACTATTAATCCCATTGTCCTAATCATTTATGTACATAATGAACAATAAGGGACCCAAAACCAAGCCCTGGGGAACGCCCCTAGAAAAACTATCCCATTTGGACTGTACACCATTTATGGTGACCCGCTGTTTTCTGTCCCTGTTCCAAGCTCTGATCATTTTAACATTTTTCCTCCTATGTCAAAGGATTTTATTTTATTTAGTAGTCTCTTGTGGGGCACCTAGTCGAGCGCTTTGCTAAAGTCAAGGTAAATAACATTATAAATATCATTTTTTTCTGACGCCTTAAATACGTTATTGTAAAAAGATAGAAGATTAGTCACACATGACTTACCATTGGAGAAACCATGCTGTGATTCACCAATCAAATTATGTCTCTCGATGTGATCTCTGAGTCTATTAACTATTACTGATTCAAGCATTTTACCTATGACTGATGTCAAACTGATTGGCCTGTAGTTGCATATAGACGATTTATCCCCCTTTTTGAAAACAGGAACAACGCTTGCCTACCCCCAAGCAATAGGCACAAAACCAGTGTCTACTGATTTATCAAATGTTTTTGTTAACTGGTCGCAGATTCCAAATTTACATTCTTTAATCACTCTCGGATTTTTTTCGTCTGGACCCGGGGATTTTGTAGCATTAAGCCTTTCAATCTGTTTGACTACTTTGCCTTACTAATGGTGATATTTGATAGTCTACTTTTTTCATCCCTTCTCAAAATCGGATTTCAGTCAGGTACCTTATCTAATCTCTCCTTAGTAAACACCGAGAAAAAATATTTGTTAAACGCCTCACTCATTTTTTCCTCTGATTCTATCATGATATATTCATCGTTTTTAATTGGGCCTACCCTTTCTTTATATTTTGTTCTGTAAAGATGAAAGAAGCCCTTTACGTTGGATCTAGCTTGTCTGGTAAACTTAATTTCTCATTTATGTTTCGCTGTGCCCGTGTTCTTTTTAACCAGTCTAGCCATATCGTTATATTTGGATCTAATGTGTGTTTCTCCGTTTTTTTTTTTTTTTTTTTTTTACGTAAAGTCCTCTTTTCATTTTTATCTCATATTTCAGCATGTCCTTCATCCATTCTGGAGTGTTACTACTCTTCCGTATTGATTTAAGGAGAATAGATTTATTTTGAGCATTTAGAATTAAAGCTGTTAGGTTACTTTACATTTCATCCAAATCACTTACCGAGCTGTTGATCTCGCGCTTGTAAGCGATCTGACTCAAGGTACGCTTATTACTCTCCGTGACCTGACTCCTGACCGCGCTAATGACGTCCGGACTAACCGTGCATTTTACCCCGTCACAACCCCCTGGGTCGATCTCTTAAGTTACCAAATGTCTTAGATACTTTCTCATCTCATCTTATTCGTACTATTTAATTCCTCCCAAATAGTATTAAACTTTATTTCTTGATGATCGCTAGAGCCTAGGCTATATCCAAATTCTATGTTTCTTGTTATGTGTTCAATATCGGTTAAACGTCCAAAGTATTCTCTCCCCTCGTAGGATCGGTAATCATTTGTTTTAGGAAATTATCCTGCACCACATCTAAGAAATTTTGCCCTTCCTGATCTACTACTAAAACTTCTAAGTCAATGTTTCTATAATCAAATTCTCCCGTGATCACAACGTTTTTGTACTGGGACGCCCTGTGAATTTCATGAATCAGGGGATCAGTCTGCTCAATGCTGTGGTTAGGAGTATTGATCAAAGGAAGCGTTCTGCAACACTGGATGATTTCAGCAAATCTTATTTTCATAAGTTGTTAAGTCTTGAACTCATCATAAAAAAGTGATGATCTATTTAAGAATATATCAATTAGAAAAAGTAGATCCTGATAAACTGGTTGAACAAAGTGTAAAGATATTTATAGATACACTATGTGATTACAAAACCTGCTTAGAAAACGAAACATGCATTATTTGTTAGCGTCAAACTATAGAAAATAAATCAATATAACTTGCAACGAAATTTGATGGAGAAACAGGAAGTTGTTTAACATTAAAGTTCATAAATAAAAGAATTAAGAAATGAAAAGATTGATCAACTGAAAAGGACATATGGGAAAAATAAAAGATGACTAATCTACTGATAGTCTCGTCAAGAAAACAAATAAAAATGCTACAATAACATTGATAACAGAAAACATTAGAAAGAACTTAGAAATGTAGATGAATTGTTGAAAAATAGGAGGAAGACCCTACCGAAAAACACAAGGGACACAAGAACGCTATTGAAAATATTAATAACGTTATTTAGAAATTAGTTTAGTGAAATATGCCTAACAAAATAGTGAAAATGCCAAGGAACATAAGCAAGGACATGGATACTATTAATCCTAAGTAACTTTACTGGAGTGACTATTAATGAATAACGGAAAGCAATAAAAAAAAAGCTTAATTTTACTGAAGTTACTATTAATGATTTATAGGAAAAAATGTCATACGAATACTGAAAATTGCATAGTTCCGATAAAAGATCTGATAGGATCTGAGAACTTTGATGAAATATAGATTACTTAATTTAGAATAGTAAAAATTATAATGAGTTCCTATGTTTTCACAAAAACAATTAAAAGAGAAGACCTGGACTACCACAAAACAATGTCATACTTGTTGCACTTGTCAAGGTCAATACATGATTAATTATCAATACACCTGGAAGAAAATGGCACCCAAAAATCAACAAGCATTTAGGGACAACCATTCAACGGAAGTGGTTCTATTTTTGGTAATAAATGGTTTAGTTATAATAGTAGACAAAGGAAAGAGTGAAATATTGGTTACATAGCATTTTACACTGTAGATCATATCTCATAAGTAGGTCTGAAGCCTTTAGGTATATGTGGAAATGAATTGAAATGGATTGAAGGACATCTCGTGAATAGACAAGTAACTACCAATATATACTAAAAAAAAAAAATCAAAAATAGAGATAAACAAGTGATACAAGGAAGGGTACCATGTCTAATATTATTTGACATATACAACACAGAACTGCCTCAAATACTTAATAAGCATATTTTGAATTTAAATATGACTATGGTACCCAATTTTATTTCATAGTTACCGGCATCAATGACATAAAAAAAGAATAATAAATTATCTATTGAACTGGATGTATTACAAGAAACTCAATTTAAATGAAAGAAAAAGTGACTGCATTGTACTTGAGTCAAAGAAAAGCATAGAGAAACATGACTAGATCAACAGAATAAAGATACGTATGCCTGAAGTGAATCTAATGACATCAGTGAAAAGCTTGGGGATGATAACTGATTATTTCTTAGGTGTAAGGTGAAATATCTAGAGTGCAATTAGATTGTGCAATTATCATAAAATCAATCTATAGAAATCTAAGAAAGAATTAATTCATAAAAGGCAGAATGTAGAACAACTTGTTTTTTGTCCCAAAAACTAAAGTACGAGTATGTGAAATTAATGGTGTCTTATGCAAAATTAAAACATATTTTCACTATTTGCCTATTAGGCATGGTTTTCTTGTGATATTGTTATCTAGTGTAATGACATCTGTACGTCCTTATCTAATTAATGTCTCGAATACACAATGACGATCATGATAAAAAAAATCTCCTCTCATAGACGATTCCAATCCTTTAATATTGAACCTACATTAGATTTTTGGCAAATTTAAATCACAGACAAGATCATTCAGATCTCCTTGATTCAAAAAGTATGTTTCGCATGAAAAGCAGGAAGCCTCATATATCTAGCGAACATATCCTCTTTCTTTGTCTGTCATTATATCACTAGACTAATCGTCTCTTATGCAATTTGCTTTCGAGGATCTATTACAGATAAGTCTTGACTATGGCATAGTGGACTTATGGCAGGTGGTAATTTAGGATATCTTTTAGTGTGCTTGGATCCTGATATGATGCTAACTATATTGGCCATGCAGAAGTAGTAATATGAAATGTGATTACATTAGTCAACAAAATGTATTAAGATACATGTCCCACAAGCAAAAGGAGGTGAATATGATAGAATTTTTCTGCTTATTTCAAATAGATTTTCAGATTTTTCTACCAGGCATAGTTTTCTCTGATAGCATATTAAATTAAGATATTTATAACAAATAATGGGGCTCATATTTCAATAAAACTTACCTTTAAAATGTAGAGATGTATAATTTTTTAGTTTATTTTGATTCTGGGAGATCCCTTTTTAGTATCCCAACAGTAATCAGACAACACTGAAGAGCTCCACGTCCCTTGATACCGGGTTTCCACGTTCAGAATATCCTGGTGGAATCTCTCACCGTACTCTTCACTGACGGCACCATGACTTGCAGGGAAAGAGTCTGAGTGAGAGTCTAGGAAGTAGATTTTTAGGCTCATTGCATCACAAGGCTTTGTAGGATGTCAGTAGCTCTTTTACGATTTCAGAATAGTTATTTGTATGTGATTCCCAAAAAATCTGAGCAAATTTCTTAAATGATAGCCATGCAGCTTTTTCAAGATCATTTAGCTCTTCATCAAAATTCTGATCTCTCATCAGCTCCCTAATCTGTGGTCCAACAAAAATCCCTTCTTTGATTTTTGCGTCACTTACTTTAGGAAACTTATTTTTCAAATATGTGAATTCATTGCCAGTTCTATCCATACCATTAATAAACTTTTCATCAAAACTATCTTAATATGCAAAGGAGGCAGATAAATTCTCTCTAAATCAACAAGAGGAGGATTGGCAACATTTTTCTCTCCTGTGGTTAGAGATAGTTTCGGCCACACATTCTTTTCATAACGATTTTTCATGTCCCGACTGTCCCACTTACAGAGAAAGAAACAAAATTTTGTGTAACCCAGCTGCATTCCAAGTAAAAGTGCCACAATCTTTAAGTCACCAGAATATTCTATTTATGTTTTTCATTTTTTTTTTTTTTTTTTTTTTTTTTTTTTACTATAGAAGCTTCATACTCTCATATGTTTCCTTCATATTAGCTGCATGGGCCAGAGGAACAGAAGAAAACTTATTTCCATTGTGGAGCAAAACAGCTTTTAGGCTCACTTTTGAAGAGTCAATAAACATGCGCCACTCATTCCTATCATATTTATGCTTAAGTTCTTCCATAACATTGCAAAACACTACACCATCCTCAAGTGAGAAAAACTGTTCAAAATCACAATGTCGCTTACGATAAAAACTAACTTTATTTTTTTCTTTTCTTTTCTGGAGAAGATTCCAGTCATTTAACCCAGAAGCAAGAAGTTCAGATTGCTTTTTTGACAAGTTTAAATTCCGCACAAGATCATTCATATCTCCCTGACTCAATAGATGTGGTTCACTTGAAGAAGAGATTGGTTGAAGGTGCATGTTTTCTGTTTCTTTTTCCATAACCTCCTCACTTGATTCATCGTCACTTAGTTCCATTTGTTTTGGAAGGTCAGGTGCAGGAAAGCAGATGATAAATTAGGATACTTTACAATATACTTGGATGTTGGTGTTATACATTTTACATTAGCAAAACGAATAACAATCTCACGCATTGTTGCTAAACTCAGTTTTGCCATCCACTTGACTGAAATTTATCCTACGTAACACACGTAACGCAACATACTTTGGAACAAAAAGTTGTGGATTATGGGAAAATGGAAATTTTTGGGGGGATTCCGCATGCAAAAACATATAAGATACAGCTATTGTTTTCTTTAGGACAAACTCTTTGTTAACCAGTGTTATTGGTCTCTGTTCAAATCATCGGACCTGAAAATGGCATGTAGCCTGAACCTTTTGCCCATGCAGTGAGATATCTGAAAAAGGTTTTACAACATATATGTGGGGGCCCATTCTTATCCTAGTCATCAAATTTACGCTCAAAGCAATTTCCATAACCTTTTTTAATCAGGGGTATAAAATGCACTTCTGTAATTTAAAGCCACCGCAGATGTAATGAAAACAGTTTGAACTGTTTGTGCAGTTCCTCGGCTCTGTGATGGTGGATGGAATATGTAGACTTTGTTAACTCTTGCAAAGTATCATACAAGTAGATTTCAAAGCACCACTGAGACAAACGAATTCCATTCATACTTCTATTTCTATTAACAATAAGGGGACAGAGCTAGCGTGTTCACTCTTGATTGTCAAGCGACCCGTTGGACGACCCAGAAAAAGATGGATAATGAATATTGATGATGGGCTACGCCGACGGGGCACAACGCTTGAACAAGTACGTCAAAACCGGATCTTCGACCACGGGGGAAGTTGGCGGTCTCTCATACTGACAGGTGGCGACGCCTAACAGGAGTCTGGTAAAGTAAAGTAATATTTTTGGATTTAGAATAAAAAAAAATAAAAAAAAACGAGCAATTTTTTTCTTGGGACAAATGTTTCAGATAAATATCGAACGTCTGAACCATTGCCTAATGAATTTATAGGAGCTAAGATATTCGAGAATTGTGCCCCAAAATTATTTTATATCCTCCCGGCTGACGTATTAGACGCTACCAAAATTGAACATTTAAAAAAAGACGAAAGACTTTCCTTTTTGAGAGATGCTATGATTTAAAATTAGAAATGGTGAATGATGAATATAAACTGTGAAACAATATGGTAAAACTATGAACAAGACATAAAAACTAAGTTAACTAGGCCCGGCTGAGATCACATATATCCTTGAAGGAAAACTTCAATAAAACTAAAACAGTAAAAAAAAAAAAAAAAAAAAAAAAAAAAATGCCAAC
>NC_134789.1:26123726-26138726 GCF_046742065.1 Oratosquilla oratoria
AAGCACCTCCACCCGCTAGCCTGCGGGAATTGTTGCTGGAAACACCATTCGCCCATGATTTGTTTTATTGAGTTATTGGGTTCTTTCGGTTTCTGTAGTCATTGTTGACTAGAACTTGTATAAGTCCTTTTGATTCCGCATGCGTGCTTGCGCCTGATGAGCAGTTTGCGAATGCTCTATGGATGTAAGCGTTGGTAGTAGTCTTCAGGTATAACCGGGCATTCACTGTTTATTTTGAGGCAAAGTCCTCTTTTCCTTTATATAAACTACTATGCTGTATTCTGACTCACCAGTAGTGACTAGAATGTCTAGGAAATAAAGACGAGCTTCTTTAAATTCTTCGAAGGTTGAGATGCAACGCTCAGTCATTGCTTCATTTATTATTTGTTTTTCACGCGGATGAATATGGGGTTTATGTAACAACAGTACAAGGAGGGGCGTTTGATATCTACAACTTATGCTCTAATTGTGTACACGTAGAAGTTTACAAAGAGTATTTGTAATGGACTACATATAGTAATCCTGTCGATTTGATGGTACATTCTGAGTAAAAGCAGCAACGACTGCAACAGCACTGTAGGAGAGAGGCCAAACGCAGAGTATGGGATCCAATATAATTGACGTTTCGCCCAGCAGGGCTTCTTCAGAAATAACACAGTTGAGAAACATTTTACTCCTTATATAGCCCGAGCTTGCGGGGAGAAACAAACATAAAAAGGGGCGTACACACAATTTGTTCAAATTGCTTTTTACTTGGTTATTAAAATTGCCAATGGTTTATCTATTACAAAAAATCCACTGTTCTGATTTATAATATCAATGAGGGATATAAACGCAGACTCAAAACATCTGCGTTTCATTGTATGGTTTTCATATTTTATCATTTTGGAATTATTCCAGTCAGCATTGTGGCCTGTTTCGAATCTATGTTTAACAATGGCATTATTCTTATTGCATATTTTCATATCATTTCTATGTTCTAATATTCTCTTATCAATACCACGGAAACTTTCACCAATGTAGACCTTTTCACAACCTAGACATGACACACAGTAAATACCTGCTTGACGAATATTTTCCCTGCTCTTATTTCGGCTTTTAATAAGATTGCCAACTGTTACCGAGCTGGTTTTAACAAGGCTGGTGTTAACGTTGGTAAAACATAGCAAGATACTACAACATAGACATTCAGTCCTACAGGGCAAAAAACTAATAAAGAAAATGGTAATAGAACAGCTGGTTCAAAAGATAATAGAGACCGTAGCCCTAGATACACTTACTACTCCAAGTTTAGCATTCTATAAAGACCAGAATGGAGCAACGGCCAGGTCTCTTAGCCCTGAACAGTCTCCTACCAGACAATCCCCGGCTACCAAACCAGCAGACAATATGGAACTGGAACAATTAAAATTACAATATCAATTTCAATTAGAAAGTTCAAAATTAGAATGGAAAAAAGAAAAAGAAAGAGAAAAACTAGAATGAGAGAAAGAAAATGAAAGAGAAATTAGCATTGGAAAGAGAAAGATTAACATTGGAAATGGACATCAGAACTAAGGAAGTCACAATACAAGAGAGAGAGAGAGAGAGAGAGAGAGAGAGAGAGAGAGAGAGAGAGAGAGAGAGAGAGAGAGAGAGAGAGAGAGAGAGAGAGAGAGAGAGAGAGAGAAAAGAGATAATTGGACAATCAGGAAAAAGGAGTACGACTTAATGTAGGTAATTTGTCTTCTTTGATCCCTGCGTTTTTACCAAAGGATGTGGACGGCTACTTCGAAACCTTTGAAGCTATAGTTCTCAAACAGGTGTGAACCAAAGATGACTGGCTTTCAATACTAACTTAAAAATTATCAGGAAAAGCTTTTCAGGTCTACAATAGTTTAGACAGGCCCAACAATTATGATTTAATTAAGAAACAGGTTCTACATGCGTATGCTCTAACACCTGATGGCTATAGACAAAAATTTAGATCTTTAACGAAATCTCATGTCCAAACTTATGTTGCATTTGCCTCAGAAAAACTTAGTGTAAACATTTTTTAGAAGTTACAAATGTAACTACCTCTTCAGAACTCCTAAATACTATAGTCATGGAGGAATGGAAAAGTAAAATCCCCTTTCACCTCTTGAGATATGTAGAAGGGAGAAGGAAGAAAGACTTAATCTAGGCGGTAGAGTTGGTAGATGCCAAAACCTTAATGATAGAGACGTGGGGAGGCGGAGCTCGCAGGCAAAGCCCCATAGGTGATGCCCCTTTCATATCTACAATAGATATGTTAAAAGGCTAATATCAAGTAGCCTTAACCGAAGAAGCGAAAGCCATCTCTGCCTTCGTAACCCCTTTTGGTCTGTACCAATACAGAGTAATGTCGTTTGGACTTACTAATGCCCATGCTACCTTCCAGAGGTTAATTAATGTTTTCATCCAAGGTCCACCTGGAGTAGGAGCGTATCTCAACGAAGTGATGGTGGTAGCTGACAACTGGGAAGATCACTTGGCCCGACTAGATGGTCTATTCCATCGTGTGAAGTAGGTGGGCTTGGTGATCAACTTACAGATGTCCGTTTTTACTCGAGGGACCGTGACTTACCTAGACCACACTGTAGATGGTGGATCGGTCCAAGAGAGCCAACGAAGAATCAGAAGGCTCTTCGTTGGGCTCTAACCTTACAAGAGTACCATCTAGATATTCACCATTAAAAGGGCCTGACAGCATCATCGGAGATACTCTCTCCCGTGCTCCAGTCAGCTAAACTTCTTCGTGTTCCCCTTCGGAGGTCTTCGGGTGGGGGGTGGGGGGGAGGTCACGATAGTACCCCTAACCACGTGACACGACACCTCATCCGGGTGTCAAGATACCCATTCACCTGAATGACACCCTTACAACTACCGCTATCCTCCTACTTCGCCATTTGATCGAAGGAAAAAGCAGTCAACTTTCTACCCATCTTCCACTTGGGTCGCTCTGCAGTTTGGCACTTCGACCTAAACAACCGTCCTCTTCCAATCACTGGCCAAGACGTCAGCCTATATCTACTATGTAAGCCAAGCATTCCCAAAACTCATCAGACTCGCCTCTAGCTAGCTGCCAGCTCCGCTTCCTCTGGATTGTAAATTTCATCGCTTGGACAAACGACGACTTGACGTGCCAGGTTTTAGTTTTACCCGTTCTATATTTATTACAAATCTCATTCCCCATTAATTTTGTATGTATTATGTATTAGGATAAATATAATTATAATCATTTTATTAGTTTATTGTCTCTGATTATATTTTATACTGAAATATTAAATGGTTATCACTGTCCTCTGCCTTTCGACATCCCAAGAGTCTGACGCGTTTTCATAGCCTCATTCTAACTTTGTTGTGGCTTGGGCACTCGATATACCTTTACAGTTAACAAGTATCTTTCCAGCCTGAGCCATAACAATATATATATATATATATATATATATATATATATATATATATATATATATATATATATAGGTGTGTGTGTGCGTATGTATATATGTATATGTATATTTATATATGTATATGAACTACATATGTATATATGTATATGTATATGTATACTTCTTATTGAGACTTTCTACTCTTCTAATAACTTTTCTCTCTAAAGGAGGGAGAAGGTATACAATATTTCCAAACGAGTCCATGATTGGGTAGGAAAACTAACATTATACGACGTTTCGCCTATGCATTAGGCATCTTCTGGTAATTTATTCAGAAATAAATACATACTTATATAATACAAAGATAGGTACATTAGGAGAGATCTAGGACTGTGACAATTCATCCTTTCCAGCCCGCTACTCGTGACCCATACAACTCTAGGGTCCCGCACATGTTTTGTTGATAAGAAGATAACTAACGCCCAGTTTGCTGTGTTATTTAATAAGAAATGTATTGAAGAGAACCTGTTCCCTAAATTCACTAATATATCTATATATATATATATATATATATATATATATATATATAAATATATATGTATGTATATATACATATATATATATATATATATATATATATATATATATATGTATGTATGTATGTATATTTGTATGATGAAGGAGGAAAAAGAAGACATGGGTCTAGTTCCGAGTTTCTGAGTTTATTCCTAATCGGTTTCGCTCTATGCTTCTTCAGAAGCATAGGGCGAAACAATGTACCAGTATATATGTATATATGTATGTATATATACATATATATGTATATATATATATATATATATACATATATATATGTATATATATATATGTATACATATATATATATATACATATATATATATATACATATATATATGTGTGTGTGTGTGTGTGTGTGTGTGTGTGTGTGTGTGTGTGTGTGTGTGTGTGTGTGTGTGTGTGTGTGTGTGTGTATGTGTGTGTGTGTGTGTGTGTGTGTGTGTGTGTGTGTGTGTGTGTGTGTGTGTGTGTGTGTATGTGTGTGTGTGTGTGTGTGTGTGGGTATGACACACACACACACACACACACACACACACACACACACATATATATATATATATATACATATATATATATATATATATATAATTATATGTACATATGTACATTACAAATTATTACAAAGGCGGAGCATGCCGACAGGAGACCTTTTGGTCCATATCTCGGTCGGATGCGAAAAAAAAATCATAATAATAAAATAAAAAAAAGTAACTATATTAATGTAAATAACAAATAAAATACATAAATAAATGCATAGGTATAGTTAAATAATAAACAAACAGGTAAATAGTAAATAATAATAAATTAACATATAACTAATAATAAATGAAAATCAGACAGACAAATGATAACAAAACAAAAACAAATAATATAGAATAAATTATAATCATTACAGCATCTTCCTTAGGTGTTTATCTAAATGATTTTTAAAGCTTCGAACTTAACTACATTGCACTACCTGTGCAGGAAGTTTATTCCATTCATAAACTACACGGTTGGCAAAGTTGTTTCTACCTACTTCCAAATTGAATCTATTTCCGGACAGTTTGAGACCATTGTTTCTTGTCTGATTCTCATTCAATGTGAAAATTTGGTCACTTTTGATGTTGTCAATTCCCTTTAGAATTTTGAAGACCTGTATCAAGTCACCTCTGAGTCTACTCTTTTTTAGGGAAAACAGATTCATATGTTTTAGTCGATTTTCATATGATTTATTTTTGATATTTGGAATCAGTTTTGTGGCTCGCCGTTGTACTTTTTCAGTCTGTCAACGTCTTTAATGAGATTCGGTGAGCATACGGAAACAGCATATTCCAAATGTGGACGATTTATATAGCTTGTTAATGAGTGATGGACTTTTGAAATCAAAATATCGCGCAATCAGTCCTAGAATCTTATTTGCTTTCTCAGAGGCTGAAATGCACTGCACTTATATATGCATATATACATATATATATATATATGTATATGTATATATATATATATATATATATATGTAAGAGGCCGGTAGTGTACGAATGGAAATGAGCTAGGGCATTAGAATAATTCAGACTCGACGCCTGCTCGAGGGCGATGTTATGTCTATGTGAGGGCGACGTTTTGTCTATGTAAACACACCGACGGTGGTGACTGTTTTATAATCGATGTGTAATCAACTCTGTAAGCGCAGGTTACCTTCGTTTGACTAATGCTGAGGTAAACAATTTTTGCTAGTGGCATTGTAATGGCTTTCCGGGTTGGTGCAAGGTGGAGAAGGAGGAAAAAAACTATTGGTGCATGAATTCAAAGTCACGCCCATAAGGAGTGACATTTATTTGAGAAGTCACCGGAGATTGGTTTAGAAAAATTAGTGACGTCAGACGAAGGTAGCTTAGCGTAGGATACGGGATCTCGTCAGAAGATATAGAGAGGGTGTAGAGAGGGTGTGGAGAGAGGATCGAGAGAGGATCAGGAGACGATGTAGAGACGAGAGAAAGAGATCCCGAGTGTAAGCAGAAGGTGAAATTACAGTGAAAGAAGAAAGAAAATTCACCACCCTTTTATTAACCCAAAGGACGAGAGGAATAGGCATGGGGCCTAGAAAATAGTGAGACGAGAGGCAAGGGGCCTTGAGACGAGTGATATTACAAGTCAAATTTAAGTGACAGTGGTGACAAGGGGAGGTGAAAGTGGTGGCAGCGGTGGGATGAACGAACTGGGTGTTAAACACCTCCGAAGAGAAGTGGCGCAAGAAGTCTACGGGAACAAGACAACCAAAATCAAGAGTGTATTACGACTACGAGAGAAATCTACAACTTCAAGTAACTGCTACGTTGGGAACAAGCATTCTTCAAGATTCTTCAAGGTGATCATCATCTACAAGGCGGTCTTCAAGGCAGAGTGTGTGATGGAGGAGGAACAACGTCGTTGAGGAATGACAAGACCGTAGAAGGACGTCAAACCAGACATTGACATCACGAAGCGACATCGCAAGCAGCCAGGCTAAAGCAAGGTATTAGTAATAAGTATGAGTACCCCTCAGAATTCTAACGTGTTGAGACACGAAATTCACACATCAAATACAAATATTCCAAAATTCACAGGAGAGTCTAACACATATGGTGTAAACAAGTTCTTGAACCTCATTGACACTCTTATAGTTAGTAAAAACATTACCAATGAGGATCGTAAGATTGAGATTCTCAAGGAGAATATAGATCCAGAGCATGGAAGGGCGAGGTTTGTCATTAACTTCCAGCAAATGGAAGCAATTAATCAATATGATAATTACAAGAAAGCCTTTCTTAAACATTTCATGTCCAAATGTGATCAGGATCCTATTAGATCATTGGTAAAAATTATTAAGGAAGTTAGGACAAGTGAAACTGACACAGAATACTTAGCTAGATTAGATAGATGGTCAAAAGACATGAATTCTATCTTGAAAGATTCAGACTGGATAGAAAGATCTAGTGAGAAGATGAAAATCTCACAGGTAATCAAATTGATTACATTTAGCTTATTGGCAAAGAATTCTGATGACTTAACAGCAGAAAGGCTGTACAAAGATTTAAAATCAAATATCTGTTTAGGAGAAGTAGATTATCTTCTTCAAGGATACAGTGAGACCAGAACAATAAACCCATATGTAATGCCTATAAATCAACATAGCCAATATAGGAACTCTAGAGAGTTTAAGAAAACAGAAGTAGGACATAGGCGACATGCTAGAAGTCCATCTAGGGATAGGGATACCAGAATCCTATGTTTTAATTGTAATGCATGGGGACACAAGGCACAAGAATGTTTTTATGGGATTATTTGCAGAAATTGCAAATACGAAGGTCACAATGAGTATCAATGTAGGAACCCTCCATTCTGTATTTACCATAATAAAATCGGACACAGAACTCATGAATGCCGAAATTTTCGGGTACCCCCAGGGCTAAGAGGAAAACCCCCAGACACAGAATAAACCATTTCAGACCTCCCCATATATATACCGATAGGCGGTATTGTGTTAAATATGGGAATGCAAGGGAGATGAAAGAAACTGACAAACTGATAATTACTGTTGGTAAAACTTCTGTAGGACCTCTCATTGCGGGTAAAGTGTTCAATAAGCCTATTCAAATTTTTATTGATACAGGGTCTGTAGTTAATGTAATTACTAGTAAAGTTTTAAACCAGTTGAACCCAGGAGTGAAAATGTTGGAACCAATCCGTTACACATTGCAAGGTGTAACTGGAAATCAGTTAAAAACATTAGGTAAGATTGAGCTAGAAGTTGCCTTGTATACAAATGAACAATTGTACATCCCAGTGATAGTGGTAGAAGAGTCTGTTTTTCCAGGAGATTTATTGATAGGATTTGCAACTATGAGAAAAGAAAACATGGTAATTTGTCCTGCTGACTTAGGAATTTTAGTGAAGTCACAGTTAATCCCATTCTTAAATCAACCAGACTTAAGACCAGTGACAGGAATCAATGAATCCTTAGATAACATTTCTATCCTAGATAGCGAGGCCGAGCGGTCCAACCCTACAGAAAGTAAAACAATTTGTGAACCCAACTCAGAAGTTCAGGAAATCCCAGAGATTACTAAATTATCAACCACAGATGCCTTGAGAATTGCAGATTGCGGATTAACAAGGTCGACATTGTTACATCCCATGTCAATTAATAAGGTTGAAGTGTGTTTGAAAGGAATCAATGTAGACTCTGAAGTAATTACAGTCCCAGAATCAGTTAAAATGAAAGGATTGAAGTGGGACTCAGGGATTTATAAGACAAATAAGAACAGAGTAGAAGTATTAGTAATTAATACTATGAATAAAGAGATAGTTTTAAAGAAAGGTACACAAATAGGATGTATTCAGGTGTGTACTAAACCTATTAAGATTTTAAATGAGAATAGTGAGGAGATAGAATTACCAACTTCATCAATTTGTTCAGTACAAGAAGGCATAGACTTAAGAAATAGATATAAAGAATTATTACAATCAACTAATTGCCCTGAGTTGGATGAAGCTTTATTTGCTTTGCTTATGAAACATAAAAAAGCAATTGCTTTGCCGGGGGACGCCTTAGGCAAAACAACTTTTTTAAAACATCACATTAAGTTAAAACCAGGAACACAACCTATCTACATACCAGCCTACAGAGTTCCTCACTCTAAATTAGCTGTAGTAGATAAACTCATCACTGAAATGTTATCACAGGATATTATTGAACATAGTAAAAGTGAGTGGAATTTTCCGTTGATCCTAGTACCAAAGTCTGATGGGAATATGCGACCAGTTATTGATTACAGGGAACTTAATAAGCACACCATTCGTGACAGGTTACCATTACCCATTATCGGTGACATTTTGAGAAGTTTGGGAACTGAGAATAGATATTTTAGTACTATAGATATCAAATCAGCTTTTTGGCAAATAGAATTGCATGAAGATTCAAGAGAGTTTACAGCATTTTCTACTACAACAGGACATTATGAGTTCAAGAGAATGCCATTTGGGTTATGTAATAGTCCATTAACTTACATGAGATTAATGAATACTATTCTAGATGGATTGTTAGGAAACACTGCCAGTGTATTTCTAGATGACATTTTAATAGTTTCTCAGACTGCAGTGGAGCACTTTAAGAAATTAGATTTGATATTCTCAAGACTAGGAGAAGCTGGGTTAAAAGTAAAACTTGAAAAATGTAAGTTCTTGCAAGACAGTGTCATTTACTTAGGACATAAGATAGACAGACACGGGCTGAGTACATTAAATTCAAAGGTTGACGCTGTCAAGAATTTTCCAGTTCCGACCAATGTAGACAAGGTTAGGAGCTTTTTGGGATTAACAGGATATTATAGAAAATTCATTCAAAGTTATGCTGACATTGCTAATCCACTAAGTTCATTGTTGAGAAAGGACTCAAAGTTCATGTGGGGACCTGCGCAACAGCAAGCTTTTGACAAGTTGAAAGATAAACTCACAAGTTCACCTATTTTAATTTTCCCCGACTATGAAAAAGAATTTATTCTTTGTACTGATGCGTCTGACATAGGGTTAGGAGGCATACTAATGCAAGAGAGAAATGGAACTTTGAAACCCATAGCTTACACATCCAGACTTTGTAATAGTGCGGAGAGAAACTATTCTATAACTGGAAGAGAAACTTTAGCAGTAATCTATTCTTTAGAAAGTTTTAGGGATATGATACTAGGGTATCCCATCAGAGTTTGGACTGATCACACAGCTATTCAGAACTTATTTAAGCATAAGAATCTTAGAGGCAGACTTGCTAGATGGTTTGCGATACTTCAGTGCTATGATGTTCAATTTAATTATATATTCCGGGTAGAAGGAATGTAGCAGATCCACTTTCTAGAAACATTAGTCAACCAATGACTGGGACTGGGTTGATTAATTTTGTTTGTAGTATAGAAGAATTAGTAACTTTAGATGAAGAAATGCTAATAAGAGAACAGAGAGATGATGAGACATGTGATTCAATAATCAAGCATTTGATGAACCCAAGAGGAGATCCTCCAAAGCTACCAAAGGGGTATAAGATAGAGGAATTTCATTTGATTAATGGAATTTTGTATAGGAAAACATTTGTAAATGGGAAAGATATTTCTAGAGGTCAAGTAAATCAGTTGGTTATACCACAAACTCTGGTAAATGAGATATTGAAGTTACTTCATGATAGTGATTGTAGTTCACATCCTGGAAAGGATAAAACTTATAGACAGGCACAACTTAAGTACTTTTGGCTAGGTATGAAGAAAACTATATATGATTATATAGAAAAATGTGTAAAATGTGTAAAGGTGAAGGGAAATACACCAAAACCTGCTCCTATACTCACCTATCCCATTCCACAGAAACCTTGGGAAAGAGTTCACATGGATACTTTGGAATTACCATTAACCGAGAACGGCTTTAAATACCTATTTGTTGCTATTGATTATTTTTCAAGATTTTGTATATTACAACCCATAATCAATAAGAAAGCTGAAACTATTGCTTCCGTAATCTATGATCAGATAATCTGTAATTTTACTACACCTAACATCCTAGTTTCAGATAATGGGACTGAATTTAATAACAAAATCTTGGAAAATCTATGTAATGTGTTCCACATCAAGAAAGTCAATATACTCGTTAACCATCCCCAAAGTAATGGAGTAGTAGAAAGGTTAAACAAAAAGATAATTATATGTCTTAGAACCCTAATAAGTCCTCATAGTGTAACTTGGGATACTTGGATTCCTTGTGTGAAGTGTCCTCTGAACAATCAAATTAATGTAGCAACTGGGGATACACCTCATTTTATAATTTTTGGGGAGGACAAAACTCTGCCATATGAAATGTTGACTGCAGAGCAAAAACCCATATATAATATGGATGATTATATATCCAATAGGATAAATACTCTTCAAAGTATTCACCAAAGAGTTAGGAAACATATGCAGGTGTATTCACAAGAGATGAGGAAACAACAACACAAAATAGCTCATAAACTAGAATTGAAAATTGGGGAATTAGTAATGGTCAAAATAACCTCACCCAATAATAAACTTTCACCAAGGTACACTGGTCCATATAGGGTAATTGATTCTGCAGGTGGAAACAAGTTTAAACTTAAACATTTAGAATCAAGAGAAGAATTGATAGGACATTTAGATGACATAAGGAAAATTAGCTTGCAGATCTATGAAGATGATTATAGTAATACTTTGTGCATAAATATTAATAACCCTGGAGAATATGGAGAATATTATAATGATATTTTTCAAGAGTTGAACATTAATCTTGATGTATTTTACAGATAGTATTGACCATTTGTATGTATTTGGGATGGGAGACCTAAACAACTGGAACTTGGTGTCAAGCAGATACATGGAAACCTAAAACCTAGGATCTGCTGTGGTCAGACTTGGAACCTTAAGGACTTAAGGACCTCTCATCTGAGTACACACATGAGTATTGTGATAATTTTAAAGTAATAAGACTGTCTTTGAAAATGAAGTGTGTTGGAAATAATATTGAACAAGAAGAGACACTCAAACTCTAGATTAGTGTGTTTTGTAAATTAATTGCTATTATCTTTGAAAAGATGATAAACCATTCAGAATTTAAAGTTAGTGTTCATAGTGAATTTTCTAATCAATTACATCCTTTCTGTAGACAATCTAAGAGAAAGCATGATCTCTTTTGTGTTTCGAGAGGCTTCGCATGAACTCTCTGGTTAGGAATATGTCTGTTATGAACAATTGTCATTACCAACGAATTTTGGTAGACCAGATCCCTCATTGTAACATACAAGGATCTCATTACCTGTTTTTCCCTAACAAGACAAAGGTATCAATAAATTGTCCCGGGTTGAGTCCTAAATTAGATTTGGTTGAAGGTCTTGTCTCTATTCAAGATAACTGCGAATTGCATGCAGACACTATTTCCACCATTTCTAATACCCTTAATACAATGCATTTAACCGAGGACACCTACATTTCAACCTTCAACTTCACATTGCCTGAAAACTCCCCTCCCTTGAAAATTAAGAGAAGATCATTGTCAAGATCTCCCTCAAATGAATTACCTATGCTACCAATCCTTATCATACCCTTACTTTCAGTGTTAGTGGCAGCACTGATTGCCTTTGTTGTATTCCGGAGATTGGCTCTGTCAAAGCAAATCAACCATGTAACCGCTTAATTCAATACCTTATATATATATTGAGATGCATGTTATTCACATTTATAGGTATTATGTTTATGTATTATTCCCAATTTATTGCATGAATGATGTATTTTGGAGGGTAGATTAACAATTACGCAAGGGTAGATTAGCTTATTCTAGAAATATATTAGCAAGCCCTGTAAGAGGGAAATAAGAAATTGGTCGGGACGACAGCAGAAAGGACTTTTGAAATCAAAATATCGCGCAATCAGTCCTAGAATCTTATTTGCTTTCTCAGAGGCTGAAATGCACTGCACTTATATATGCATATATACATATATATATATATATATATATATATATATATATATATATGTATATGTAGACATATATGTATATGTAGACATATATAATATTGTTAAAATTATTAATTAATTATTTATCTTCATCGTTATCATTGTTGCATTTTCTATTATTAATCTCTTTGGTATTAGTGTTATCATATTTAATTGTATAAATGTCTTCATTGTTACATGAGCCACAATGTGATGTTCACATTCGCCACCAACTATGGCAACTCGGAGAGGTGGTGAGGTCCACCCCATGTATAAAATGCCCACAGCCCGTTTGTACACATATTCCTTTGAAAAAGCATACCTGCGAAACTAGTCAGGAATAAACTCAAGACCAAGACTCCTGTGTTTCCTATTCCGCTTACATCAACCTGTCAGAATGTCTCAACAAATATATATATATGTATATATATACATATATATATATATATATATATATATATATATATGTATATGTATGTATATGTCTGTCCAGTAATGTCGTTACACATTAGTAATTGCACTAAAAACCCACTATTATTTGGATTTAAGAAAAGAAGGAAATAACTAATTTCCGTATATTTCGATCACTTGCTGTGATCCTCTTCAAGTGGAATACATAGACAAGAGAACATACATATCTTATATACAGATGAGAGAGGTAAAGTTAGGGAACATGGACAAGACATCTCATGTGGCATCTATATTGTTACGCGGGTTATGTGGTAAATCGTCCGCTTTTACAATATGAGGAAATGATTTATTAACTGCCAAGGTGGTTATGTAATCTGGTGACCATTGGCCTTTTGAGATATTAAAATTCGGGAATTGTTTTACTAAGAAAGATTCAATAATTTTCCTTTTATAACTACATTTGGATTTGAAAATGGTTTTTACCTCGTCCCAATTTATTCTGTGATTATTGTTGGCTACGTGTTGAAATACCGCCGAGTTATGTTGAGCATATTTTACTGAGTTTTTATGTTCTTTAATTCTCGTTTTTAATTCTCTGCCCGTTTGTCCCCAATACACTTCATCACAATCTGAGCAAGATAATTTGTAAACTCCGGGATTTTTGTCTTCTGTTGGTCTGTGATGAACGTTAACTACTTTTCTGAATAGATTGTTGGGATAACTAGAAATGATATCTACGTTATCTTTTGGCAACATTTGAGAGAAACAAACACTGCCTAAAACTTCCTTTTAACCAATCCATCAATAATTTCTCTCAAATGTTGCCAAAAGATAACGTAAATATCATTTTTAGTTATCGCAACAATCTATTCAGAAAAGTACATTATATATATATATATATGTATGTACATTATATATATGTATATATATATATATATATATATATATATATATGTACATATATATATGTATATATATATATATATATGTAAATATATATATATATATACAAATATATCTATATATATATATATATGTATATATATACATACATATATGTACAAAGAGAATCACAAAGAATTCTATAGTTACATTAGAGATAAAAAGGTTGTTAGGAATCACATTGGTCCACTATTATCTGCTGATGGTCAACTTGAATATTCAAATGAAGGAATGTGTAATATCTTAAACAATTATTTTAGCTCGGTATTCGTAAACGAAACACCTCAAAGTGAATTCCAAACTGAAACCTGTGAAAAGTCTAGGGTAAACTTACTCACTACGGTAAATATAACAAAAGAAAAAATTAAAAGGTGTATAGACAAACTCAAAGCTAATAAAACACCAGGGCCTGACGGTTGGCATCCAAGAATCTTAAAGGAAATGAAAAATGAGATTGTTGTTCCATTAGAAATTATTTTCAAGAAATCCATCATATCCGGAGATGTCCCAAGAGAATGGAAGCTAGCTAACGTTACTCCCATATTCAAAAAAGGTGACAAAAAGAAACCAAATAACTATAGGCCTATAAGTTTGATTTTAATCGTAGGAAAAATAATGGAAACTATCATCAGAGATGCTATCGAACATCATTTAGAAAGTAACCGTTTGATAAATGATAGCCAGCATGGTTTCAGACAGAAACGTTCTTGCGTGACTAACTTACTCGAATTCTACAACACAGTTATCTCGAATTATGACAAAAGAAACAATATAGATTTAATATATCTAGACTTTGCAAAAGCTTTTGATACCGTACCACACGAAAGACTACTTACTAAATTAGCTTTGCATGGGATAAGTGGTAGCCTATTAGGTTGGACTAGTAATTGGTTGAGTGGTCGAAAACAGAGAGTTGTTTTAAATGAAAAAACTTCTGGATGGAAAAATGTTGCAAGTGGAGTTCCTCAGGGTTCCGTTCTTGGGCCACTTCTATTCATAGTATATATAAATGATATAGACCATGGACTAAAATCTACTGTTTCCAAATTTGCTGATGATGCAAAACTGTGCGGAGTGGCAAATGATCACTCAAACCAATTAGATATTCAAGAAAATTTAGATAAATTACAGCAATGGTCTGAAAAGTGGCTAATGAAATTTAACACAAGTAAATGCAA
>NC_134789.1:26143726-26146226 GCF_046742065.1 Oratosquilla oratoria
TGTGTGTGTGTGTGTGTGTGTGTGTGTGTGTGTGTGTGTGTGTGTGTCGGTGCCATCTGTATTAATAGCTGGTACATCCTCGGGTGATGAAGTAGAGTTAATTTGAGCGGTTGTGTTAGACTTATTTGGCGTTAAATCAGGTTTTGCCTGCTAGGCCACGTTGATGAGGTTGACTTTAGTGGATTTTGCTGATGCCAATGCAGGAAGGAAATGATTAGCGTAAATGATGCCATGTTGATCAGGATATAATATGATAGGTTGCTTCATCAATATTAAGCCTATGAGGATATCAGCAGGGAAATTGACGTCAGCTACATAGGTGGTGACTGGAATGGCTGGGCACTCATCTTTGAAGCCAATGTCTTGAGAAAATTTATCAATGATTGGGAAGGGTACACCATCTACATTGCAAAGATTGATGTCGGGGGGTTCCAAAATGGTGACACGTTTTGTTTCAGTGCGGAATCTGTGGAAACTATGTTGTGTCATGATGCTAACTGGGGAGCCCGAGTCGAGAAATATTTTCACTTTTGTGTTACTAGACTTAGCATTGAAAGTTAAGGAATCTGAAGACATGTCTGGGATATCTAGGGTGTGTACCGGTAAGGTTACAACTGGAATATCTTTGTATGGAGTGACTGTTCTGGATGTACATCGAGTCTTTGTATTTTGCAGTCACTAGGGAGATGTGTTATGTGAATGTCTTGCAGGAGATGGGTAAAGTAAATGTGTAGCAGGAGATGTGTTACGTGACTGTCTAGCAGGAGATGCGTTTCGTGACTGTCTAGCAGGAGATGTGGTACGTGAATGTCTAGGAGGAGACCTATCTGGGGATTTTTGTCTATGGTGTCTTCGTGCAAGTAAGACACGGCAACGATCTGTCGTGCGAAAGCATGTGCCATATCGGTTCGGTTGTGACGGATATCTCTGATAACACGTGTTAACAAGGTGTCCTGGTTTGTGGGAATATGTACAAAACATTCGTGTTCTTGAAGGAAAGCGTTGTCATGAAATATGTCGCGTGTGCGATGTATGTTGTGCTCTCATGTTATATGAGAGGGACCGTGTGACTTGTGCTACCGTATGTCTTGGTGCTATGGGTACGGACTGGCTTTGTATCTGAGTGATAACCTGTTCTGTGTCAGAGAATTCCCGCGAGAATTCGCCTAATGTGATACCTGGTGTGAATTTAATGGCGCTGGCTTTCTCCAGTGTATCTGGGTGCAACTGCGAGAGAAGGTAAAAGTATGTCATGAGGGAGACTACGTTATCCAATAAAATTGTGTTGTTTGAGACCCAATCTGAGTTTTTGAGACTTTGAGTTCGTTCTTAAATGCTGAAGCTTTTTTGACTGCGCTTTCTTTAGTGGTGTATGTGTGCCATTATTGTACGTTTGTGCTAGAGAGTATAGGGAGGAAAGTGCTCCAAGTGGCTCAAAAGCCGTAAATGACTTTTTAAAATGTTCTACAAATGCATAAAATGAATGTGTTTCCTCAGCCAAATCAGACTGAATGACGTCACCAGCTAATATACTATTCTCGTAAATTTTGGATGTTAAGATGGATATCTTTGTTTTGTCGTCTGTGACATTCCTACGTAGTATTTCTGAGTCAATTTCAATGAAGAAGGTGTGTACAGGAATGTTCCTACCGTTAAAAAATGGTAAACTTTTTTCGTTCGGAATTATAGTGATAATCTTCTGTGTTGTCATGGTGTTGCGAGTAGGAGTTGAATTGTCCGGTGAGTTGGAAGTAGAAAGGGGAGACATGATTGATGGAGACGTAGCTTGGTTTCGTGTATAGGGTTGTTATGTCGAGTCAGAGAGGGATTTGGACATTTTCGTGTATCAAGAAAAATATGTGTGGATACTGTTGCTCCTAGGTGGCACTAAAAACGGAAAAATATCTACTTACCCAATGTGATGTTTGAGCATGGTGGTCACGGGGCTGCAGTGGGTGCGCAGTGGGGGTCGAGATGGAAGGATCCATTGCTGGAAACAGGGGAATCAATTAGTGAGTGGTTGTGGGAAGGGAAGTTAGAATATATGCAAGCAAGATGTTACTGGATTCTACGAGAATGAGATAAGAGTGAGAGATTCTTGCGCAGCTTAGATGCGGTGAATGGTGGGGTGTTTGCTCGGAGATGCTGCAATGATCTCTGCCATGGAGAGGTGATCGGGCAAAGCGTAATGCGGTTTCGGAGGAGGGGGAAGATGATCCGACTCGTGCAGTGGTGGAGAAGGGTAGTCAAAGGTCTTTGTGCCGTCGTGGTGAAGGCGGCGGCCGTTGTGGGTGGTGGAGAATTGCCTCTGGTGGGGATTTCTCGTCGGGGTTAAAGAATACATATATGTTGACATGGTGGAGCGGGAGTTGTGTTCTGGTGGAGATTTCCTTTTAATGCTGGAGAATGCGTCTATGTTGACATGGTGGAGCGGCATGCGTGGTGTTGGAGAAATGCCTCTGGTGGATATTTTCTATTGGGACTGAAGAATACGTCTGTA
>NC_134789.1:26153726-26166226 GCF_046742065.1 Oratosquilla oratoria
TTACAAATGACTTAATTAATAGAGCTATGCAGATTAAAAGCAGGAGAGGCGAAATAGAGGGAAAAGAAATAAACAAGTTCACCAAGAAAAGGCAGAGATTAGAGAAAAGAAAGAGAAATATGAATGAAATAAAGGAAACTATGGAAATATAAAAGTATTAAAGTGGCCGAAATCATTAAATGCAGAGATAGAATGGCAAAAAGAGTAAAACACTTTAAAAACATTTTAAAAAGGAAATTCAGTTAGAAACTAAAATAAGATTCGAAGCTCAAAGAAATAATGATACAGTCAAAAGTATGAATTTGAATCTAATGAATACCAATAAGTATTTGGCAGAGAAAGTAGGAAGTGCAAAAAACTAGAGAAAAAAATCTTCAAAGGTACAAATGACTTAATTAACAGGACTATGCAGATTAAAAGCAGGAGAGACGAAAGAGAGGGAATAGAAATAAACAAGCTCACCAAGAAAAGTCAGAGATTGGAGAAAAGAAAAAGAAATATGGATGAAATAGAGAAAACTATGAAAATATAAAAGCATTAAAGTGGCCGAGATCATTAAATGCAGAGACAGAATGGTAAAAAGAGTAGAATGTTTTAAAAAGGGAAGAAAAAGGTTTGAAAATCAATGGCAAATATTTCAACCACCTAAGATTTACGAATGATATTATTCTTATTTCAGTAAAGCAGAATACTTGCAAGATGTGCTCAGTGATCTGAACAAGTAAAATTTTAAAATAGGATTACAATGAATAAGAGCAAAACCAAAGTAATGTTCAAAACGAAAATTCAAAGTAGAAACATTATAATCGATGGTGAGAGTCTTGAACATGTTGAAGAATATAGCTACTTAGGCCAAACGGTTAAAGTAACTAAAACCCATGATAATAAAATAAAAAGGCGTATTACAACTGGTTGGAAAAAGTTTGGTAAGTATAAAAATACTATGAAAGGATATTCCTTTATGTCTGAAGCGCAAAGATTACAATCAATGCATTCCAGCAACAATAATTAATCTACGGGTGTGAGACTTAGAAACTAACGAAGGCGATGAAGACAAAGTTAAGAAGAGATCGGTGGTGGGAATAACGGTGAAAGGCCGAAAGAGAGCAAGTTGGATGAAAAAGCAGACTAGAGTGAAATATATTGTGGAGGCTCACGGTAAAAGACAGGAAGTGGAATTGGGCAGACAGAAGGTGGAGAGACGAGATAGAGAAGTTTGCAGGAATGGTGTGGCAGAAGTTGGCGCAGTTGAGTGAGTCATGGAATACCAAGTAATAGGTCTTTGTTCAGCAGTATAGCTCAGTATGTTGTTTGTCTATTAACCAAGCTATACTGTATATTCATCTATAAGTATACATAAACATTTTCTCTTGGTGTTTATTGTTCTATGTATGAATATTTATTTACTTATATATATACTGTATATATGTATATATATATATATATATATATATGTATATATATATATATATATATATGTGTGTGTGTGTGTGTGTGTGTGTGTGTGTGTGTGTGTGTGTGTGTGTGTGTGTGTGTGTGTGTGTGTGTGTGTGTGTGTGTGTGTGTGTGTGTGTGTGTGTGTGTGTGTGTGTGTGTGTGTGTGTGTGTATTATTTTTCCCTAATCAATACCACTCCCTTGTACTAGAAATTTATGCTATCGTATTATTTCTTATTTATTTATTTATTTATCTATTTATTTATCTATTTATTTATCTATTTATTTATCTATTTATTTATTTATTTATTTATTTATTTTTTCATCTATTTATTTATTCATTCATTTATTTATTTACTTATTTATTTATCTATTTACTTATTTATTTATTCATATTTATTGTGGATTCGCTACTTCGGAACTCTTGTATGTTTATTATTTGTCTACACTGTAATCATACAAGAAGTTTCTTTCAGTTGAGTAGAACATCCGCGTTGAAGCCGCAACAAAAGCATAAGTCGTCAATGGCAGTAAAGGGGTTTATTAAGATATACTGACCCCTTCTTTTCTGCACAGACGGTATCCTTCAGATAAATAAGATCAAGACCAATAACCAAAACAAATACCTAAATCGGCAATAGCTGTCCACAGGTTAACCGAAATATGTTTTACATTTTCGCTACGCAAGAGTTTTTACACAGTTGAATAAAATCGCCTAGTTGAAGGCAAAACAAATGTATAGGTCATCAACATCAAGGAAAGGATATTATGTGATATGTCATGTATTTTCTGACAATATCGTGATGGTCCCAAGGTCTCTTTCATATAATCTCTACCCATTTCCCGAAAATTTAGCCTTACTTGAGTACGAAACAAGGGGGACAAACGCCTAAATTATGCAGATGTCTTTCAGTTTTCCGAAAGATTTCTTCTGTGGCTACTTTTTCTTGAATGGGTGTGGCTGCTGAGATAATTACAAAATATGGTAATTTTATTAGATTCTTATGGCGCCCTTTGGGCTCTCGATTCCTTGAGACCACGTTAAAAGGTCGTGAACTTCAAGAATTGAATAGTAAACTGAATAAGGAACGGAAATAAAATGGAAATTGCTACATAACCATTCCTTTTCACTTGAAATAACATATATAACAGGAAACGTAAATAGAGTAGAAATTATATTACAAGGTTTTCATCTCATTGTCTTTGCATTAGATCGAGAAGTGCAGAGCGCATTTGATGCTGTGTTTGTTGAATGAAGACTTTGAACAAAGAAAAAAGTCATCATTTTTTATTCACGTAGACCTCAAGATAATGGGCAATTTGTATGCTGAATAAGTGCCTACAAAGCTGCACAATTGTTGCATGGTACCAAAATTAGTTAAAGTGGGCGGTAGCAAAGGCAATTTGTCATTGAAATGCGGGGAAAGTCTTACGTATTGACTCTTAAATGCAATTCATATAATAGACGTAACATAATTTGAGTGACATAAGGATAGAGATATCCGCGTGTGGTTTACTATTATTTCATATAATTTGTTTAATTGACGTAGAATAGCTAGAGTGAAATAACAGTGAAGATATTTGCGTGTGCTTTACAACTACCTCTACAATTTCATTTCCTCCAGCGCAGGATAGCTTTATTAGAGATAAATCCCAGTGGAAGCGTTTTGTAAATTATGTGGGATTGTTTACTATCTCCAAGCCCGCAGATGTCTTCCTGAAACTTGTGTTTGGGTCTCATATAACTAAATGTTCATGTCGAGCCTGTCAGGTACATTTATATATAACGGCAGCGAAAGATAAAACAATTAGTTGCTCAGCTGATCATAAACAGTTTAAATTTTGTTTTGTCGTTCAAGATAAATTGAGATGCAAATGACTCTGGTTTCTGTTTTCGAGTTTGAGGAAATAATGTATATATGTTTTGTTGTTGGCTTTCGAATAATAATGTATTGAATTAAGTGATATATGATTGCAAGCAAAAACTACTCTTAAAGATTTATATGTTATTGATGAGACATTTTTACATATTACTGTATACCTTATGCAAGGTAATTTTGCTTGGTAAAACACCACCATATCTGCATAAAAGAATAATTCATAATGTAACACACGTTTTGTTGTTTGCATTTGTTTATGTTCATAATGTATTTTTTTGCCACTGAATTAAAAAATCACATTCATTTTGACGTAACATCGTTAGTTTTTATTTATTCTTAATTTATTTTTTCTAGTTATATACGCAACTTTTCTATTCTAATATTGTAAAGATTATTACACGACATTTAATATTTCATATATATTGAAAAGCATTTAGAAAGTTTAATAATAGAACAAAATGAAACAATACAATTCTGTACTGTAAATGTTTTAATAACTCTTTTCTTGAGATTAGGAGTGCTTTGACAATCGAGATTTTCTAAAGTGCATAATTTAATATTTTCTGACCATATATAATCCCCCATCATAGCAGTATCCCATCGTCCTTGATATCTTCTTCCTATTGTTGCGATGTCCTGATGAAATCTCTCATCATGCTCCTCACTGACTTCACCCAAGTTTTCGGGGGAGCACTTCCAGGAAGCGGCAGCTGCGCTGTGGTCCACTCCAGGAGATCACCAATTAATGTGGTTAGCTGCCACATTATGGTGAAAAGATTATCATCCGGAAGAGAAGGATTCAATTAAATCTTATATCTCTTTGGACTTATTATTGAATTTCTCGTCCGCCATGACATAAATTATATGCAATCAATATTTTATTACTTTGTACATTTTAGACAATTATGTCACACTCAGATACTTTTAACAATATAAGGGCTATCCTTGTATGCGGCAATAATATTTACAATACATAATCTTATGAACATGGACACACACAATGTTTTGACCAAGATTAGTAACTTTATTTTACAAAAATACTATATGCGTTAAGGGGACAATGCAGTAGTGGCGTGTTGCCACACCTCCATTTCTTGGCTGCTGCTACTTGCTGACTCTTTAGATAAAATATCTATTGCATCTTCCATCTGAAAATAAAGAAATATCTACATATAGCAACTTCAACAAAGATTTGAATAGCATTAGTATTCCATACATCTTTATGAAAATGAATACGTAGTAAATACTTAACGTTCAAGTTAATTAAAAGTAGGACTTTTGGAGAGTGTCATGAGATGTATACTTACATTTTCTGGTGGTTGTGGTACTGGTAAGCTGTCATCATGTGGAATAAGCGCTCTAGAGGATGGTATATTTGGATACTGAAAAGATTATCTTCATTTTAATTTCCTGTACTTTGTCGGCTCAGTCTTACAAAGGAAACAGTAATCGTGATGATTCTTCGGCTCTCTCCATAATCCGGGAATGGCAAAGGGCATTGCTCTTCCTATCCATCTTAACCATCCTTCTAGAGTAGACCGACAGCTTCCACATATCATATCAGTGACCCATGATTTATCCTGGTCACCCATGACCATTCTAAAATGGAGTCTGTACGCCATCCACAATTTACCATCATTCACGATGTAATTAATTTTCCAATACAATGCCCGCACACAAAGCAAAAATGTATCTGGAAAATTTTTACATCCTCTAGTAGCCATCCTGAAAACAAGAAAACTTAGAAATTGATCTGAGAAAGAAAATTAGATATACATTTAGTAGCGGAATATACAATAATTCCGAATATATGATAACAGTGAAAGACGATGTATTTCTGTAACGGTGGATGATACAGAAAAAATAATTACATTTTTGGAATCGGCAGAGAAAATTAATAAACAGTAAAAACTACAATAAACAAATCCTTTGTATAAAATTGTTACGTTGTGTAATGTATGACGATTTCAAAATTTCATTTGATGAGAAAGTACTGAGAATTCATCAGATAATCAGAATCATAATTATAATTATCATTATTGTTGTAGTTATTATTTAAATACTATCCGTATTATTATCACGTAACTGCCATCAAACCATTTCCATGATTAACATCAATATCGTCATCATTATTGCTATTATAACCATTATCAATATCGTTATGGTGATTATCATAATTATAGTTATTATGACCATTGACATTATCGTTGTAGCTATTATCACCAACACTACTTTAGTCATCACTATTGCTATCATTATTATCATTACCGTTATCAATATTATTATCATCATTATCATCGTACCTTGCATAAGGGACCTGGGACAACGAATTATCATTGTTCTCGAAGTTTTAACTATCGTCCTTACCTTTATTATTATCACTATTGCTATCGTTAGCATTATCGTTATCATTATCATTATCATTATCGTTATCGTTATCGTTATCATTATCATTATCATTATCATTATCATTATCATTATCATTATCATTATCATTATCATTATCGTTATCGTTATCGTTATCGTTATCGTTATCGTTATCGTTATCGTTATCGTTATCGTTATCGTTATCGTTATCGTTATCGTTATCGTTATCGTTATCGTTATCGTTATCGTTATCGTTATCGTTATCGTTATCGTTATCGTTATCGTTGTCATTGTCATTGTCATTGTCATTGTCATTTTCATTGTCATTTTCATTATCATTTCATTATCATTATTATTATTTCATTATCATTATCGTTATCGTTATCGTTATCATGATCATGATCATTATCATGATCATTATCATTATTATCATGATCATGATCATGATCATGATCATGATCATTATCATTATCATTATCATTATCATTATCATTATCATTATCATTATCATTACCATTATCGTTATCGTTATCGTTATCGTTATAATTACAATTATCATTGTCATGATCAGTATCATGATCATTATCATGATCATGATCATTATCATTATCATTATCATTATCATTATCATTGTCATTGTCATTGTCATTGTCATTGTCATGGTCATGGTCATGGTCATGGTCATGGTCATGGTCATGGTCATGGTCATGGTCATGGTCATGGTCATGGTCATGCTCATGGTCATGGTCATGGTCATTATCGTTGTCGTTATCATTGTCATTGTCATTGTCATTGTCATTACATTGTCATTGCCATTGTCATTGTCATTGTCATTATCATTATAATTTCATTATCATTATTATTATTTCATTATCGTTATCATTATCATTATCATTATCATTATCATTATCATTATCGTTATCATTATCGTTATTGTTATCGTTATCGTTAACATCATCATCATCATCATCATCATCATCATCATCATCATCATCATCATCATCATCATCATCATCATCATCATCATCATCATCATCATTATCATCATCATCATCATCATCATCATTATCATTACCATCATGATAATTATCATCATGATAATTATCATCATGATCATTATCATAATCATTATCATGATAATTTTCATAATCATTATCATGATTATTATCATGGTTATTATCATGATCATTATCATGATCATTACCATTATCATGATCATTACCATTATCATGATCATTACCATTATCATGATCATTACCATTATCATGATCATTACCATTATCATGATCATTACCATTATCATGATCATTACCATTATCATGATCATCATCATCATCATCATCATCATCATCGTCATCATCATCATCAAATTAACATGTACAAAAATGTGCCAAAGCACCACAATAACAAATGCATGCGTCTAGCAAGGAGGCGGAGTAACAACTGGAACGCCAAGCCTTGAGCTGGCGCGGGAAACATAGACGATTCGCTTGGTTCTCTTTACAGAAGGCACATGGAATTGTAACTAAATGATACAATGACAATAACAAAATCTATATAAACAAAATCTATGACAGTTATGCAATGGGAAAACACAAATACAATTGAACAATTCGCATGTATAATACACAACAAGAACTGTACGATGCTACAACGCAATACGTAACCATAATATACATAATGGTACGATACCATCATATCGCTCGGCCACCACCACGCAGTGACCACACCGAGCAAACGAGAAAAATTAATTAATAGGGCATACAAAACCAAAAGGATGATCTACTCCATACACACCATAGTGTACATACAAAAGCGGGGGAGAAAAAAAATATATATAAAATCACCCTATACAAAACAACATGCACATATATCTATACTAGAAAATAACATAACTGAATGTATGCATATAAATAAACAATGGGGATAGTAAAGGCATGGGACGAAAGTTACAATTACCGGACGTCCGGGACATTACACTCAATAGCTAAACAATAGTTACACATTATACATAAGAAATGAACACAAAACTGGTAAACATTACAAGGAATACAACATAAGGATTACATAAGAAATGGAAACAAAAATTGTAAACATTACAAAGAATACAATTCAAGACACCATGGATAACATCACAAGCAATGCACATATATAGATATTAAGACATATGACCCATTGAGCAGAGATTATAATTTTGAGTGGTAGATACAGAATGCATAGTTTGTACAGTAGGCCTTGGGGGAGGCCGGGCAAATGCAGAGATAGACACTCTTGTTACCTTAAGCCTATCAATGTGTAACACTTCACTTAGTCCATGGAAAGGATCAAAGACCCTGAACTTATTGGAATGCAACTATTCAGTAACCAAAATTGGACCTGTAAACCTGCAATTCAGTTTAGATTGGCAGCCGGGAATGCTTTTATAAACATGTTAATAGGCCTAGCCCGGCTATGCTGGTGTTTCAACATTTTGGACTTGGAGTCATAATTTTTTCTCCTAATGAATCATAAATGGTATGTAATGTGTGGCATTAGAGTTGTCTATAATCACCAAACTTGTAGAGAGAACGAGTAGGACTGTCTAACACATCATATAGAGGCCGTTTTTCCACTCCATAGATGACGTGATGAGGCGTCTTACCTGTGGAAACATTAATTGTGCTATTAATGAAAGCACTTATATAGCAGAAGCCAATCCTCCCAAGATTCATGAAGGTTACTAGCAACGTGCCTGAGAATATCCAAAATCTTCCTATTCGTCTGCTATACTAGACCATTAGATGGAGGATGGTAAGCAATCATGAATGTTTGCGTGATGCCGTAACGTTCACAGATGTTCGCTAACGCCTCATTCCTAGATTAAGTCCCATTGTCACTAAGGAGCCCTGAAGGTGTAGTGTATGGATGAAAGACATGTAAAATTCAAGCATGAGCAACTGCTGGAGCAGACTTGCTACGTAAGGGGGCCAATATTATAAAGCGACTAAAGTGGGCTACACGAGTGGTTATGTCCAGTCGCATTTTCTTGTGAGCCATAGCCAGAGTTTTGTCACGATCTGGGTGGCTAGCCTGAGGGGCATCATGAACAAGAGACAGACCAATAGGGACTAGAGACTCAGGGATCACTAACTGTGCCACATCCTGCTTAAAAACTTCCGCATTACGAATGAGAACATTGTCCTTTAGAGAAAATTGGAACAGGGGTACAGGTAAATCTGGTAAGGTGGTATCGACACCAGATTCCAAAGCATAAATGGCAGCAGACCAAACAGGGTCCTTACGCTGAGCTTTGGCCAGATCCTTCAGGGAGAAGTAGTCAATCACTGTAACTGCAGCTTCAGGTATATTATGTGAAAGAGCATCAGCAACATTGTTTGCACGTCCTGGAATATGCTTCAGGGTCGGGTTAAACTCTTCAATTGTGAGAAAACGTCTGGCTAGGCGGCCTTTTTTTTTTTTTTTTTTTTTTTTTTTTTTTTTTTTGAAAAACTGGGCGACACCAGTGTGGTCAGTGTAGACTGTAACAGGATTTTCAGAAATTATATCTCGAAAATGCTTTAAAGCCCACACCACTGCTAGTGTCTCTAAATGTGTAACATAGTAACAAGACTCAGGCTTCTTAAGAATGCGGCTAGCATATGCAATAATATGGAGTTTACATCCATCTACTTGCTGTACAAAGTACAGCTCCAATACCAGTACCAGAGGCATCTGTACAAATAGTAAAGGGAAGACCATAATCAGGGAATGCCAACGCAGGCGCCTCAGTAAAGGCATGCTTCAATGAATCAAAACCCTCCTGATGAACACCACGCAAATGGAAGGAAGTATCCTTCTTGGGGAGACGAATAAGGGGAGATGCAATTGCAGCAGTATTCTTAATGAATGCACGATAGTATCCTACCAGTCCAAGGAAGGAACGTACATGTTCAACAGACCTGTGTGTAGGGAAGCCCTTAAATGCTTTGAATTTATCATCTGTGGTGTGAATACCATGTTTGTCTTCCACAGAACCTTGAAATAGGATGCTAGACTTAAAAAAAAAAAAAAAACTTGAGTAAATTGAGTTTCAATCCAGCTATAACAAAATGTTGCAAGACCATAGACAACTTATTGAAGTGGCTTTCTACATCCTTCGAGACTAAGATTAAGTCGCCCAGATAATCCAAAAGTCCATTTCCCAGTAGACCATAAAGAATGGAGTTAATCATGCCCGGGTAAGTCAAGGGAGCATTTCGTAACCCCATGGGGCAACGAAACTATTCATAATGTCCTGTTAGAGTCGAGAAGGCCGTCTTACGAGACTTCTCAAAGGGAATCTGTCAAAAGCCTACCTTTAAACCTAAGATGGTGAACACCGTATTACCTGTTCCAATGGACTGGAGAAGATCACTTAACACAGGCAAAGGGTAATAATCTGAAATAGTGACTTCATCAACTCGCCTATAATTAAAAAAAAACAAAAAAAATGGACGAAAGAAATCATCTTTCTTAGGCACCAAGAGGAGTGGCGAGTTCCACTCTGAGTGAGACTCTTCTACAACACCTTCACGTAACAAGTCGTCAACCAAGGACTATGCTACAAGCCGACGAGAGTAAGACAATCTGTTAGAGTGTATATAAACAGGACGAACACCTGGCTGAAGATGAGTGCTAGCAACAACACGATCTGTAACTCCTAATGGATCTCCAGGTAAAGCCAAATCTTGACGGTAGCTCACTAACAGTTACGTGAGACGAGGTGTCTCATCAGGAAAGCCAATTTCACCTACATACGCTGCATACTTAGAGGCCAAGTGATCCTTGTCCCTTGCTAGTGGAGACGGTAGTACAGAAGCTGCTATAATAGGAGGTAAATCCTGTGGTAACATAATTCTCATGAATAATGGAAACAGTCCCTTCCAATGATAGACGAACACGAACAAAGTCAGGCTGAGACAAGATGCCAAAACCAATTGAAGCATTTGAAATGCACACTGAGACTCGAAATGAACTTGAAGGTCCAATATAATGGTCGCCTACAACAGCAGCACAAGAAAGAATGGGAGAGGCAAAACGAGTAGAACCCTTTGAAGACAACTGTATGGTCTGATCATGCACAGAAGAGGAGCTACATATGCAAATTGGCTTATCCATTGGAGGAATAGTAGAATTATGAAAAGTCACTACACGGTGCCTAGAAGATGTATCTGTTATGAGCTGTAAGAACATCAATTCCCAAGAGGCAAAACATAAGAGCAATTTCAGAAACAACAAAAATAACATGGAAAACGGTAGCTTGCGAGGAAAACCTCAAAGAAATGCGAACAGACACAAGAATAGGCAAGGGAGAAATTTGTACAGAATGCATACTATTACAAAAAGGAAATAAATGGAGGCTGAACAAATCCCTAAGAACATAATAAGCCTTTCTACCTGTAAGACTACCTTCTGTACCAGCATCTACTGTGACTGAGATAGGTGTGTTCTCCGTAAGAAATTGGAAGGTGAGCAATTGAGAAGACTCACCATCCACCAAAGGAATGATCTGACACCAGGCATTAATGGTCAGTTCCTTGGTTTGTGATATAGACGCTGGTGAAAACGGGACTGAGTTTGTCTAAGTTACCTTAAGTTTCAGAATCTTTGAACACTGATCAGTCGAATGACATTGACCATGGATATGACAGTAGCTAAGTTTATCCTTAATTGGTACTCTAGAGAGGCTATATGTCACGTTAGAGGAGGCATCGGAGAAATTCCTACGGACAGGGGACTGCTTTGACTTGTGCTCGTGACGCTTACGGCGAAAGCAAAAAGCCCTTGAGTGATCTAACTTGTTACAATAGGTACATGTAAGTAAAGGAGGTGTAAATTTAGACGAAGAAGATATTTGAATAGGTAATAATGACTAAGGGGACAGAGGAGGAAAACTAGGAACATTGTTCTGTTGTTGCACATTGCTAATACACAAAGAACCAGAAGGCACTTCTTTTAGTTTACTTGAAAGCCGAGTCGCAAAAGACAATAGGGACTCATCCGTCTTACAGCTGCTCTCCTCTCAAAAGGCACCAACAATAGTATATATACAAATAAGAAATTCCAAAATAAGGCGAAACCTACCCAATCTGATTCAAACGATGACTCTAAGGCCTCCAAAGTGATCTTGCTGGCCTGAGCCTGAGCACGTACATAGTTAAGAGTGCCCAATCGGGATCTAAGGACATCAGCTAGCTTAAAGCACCGTTAAAAATATTACCTATAGGGGTATTAGTAAACATTTTTGGGAAATAGCTCTTAAAGTATCATAATTACAGTACAATATTTTTGGGTCAAGACAGGAGGATGACATCATTTCAGAGGCCAATGAGTTTGGCATAAATTGAGATTTTCTCAGACCTAGTGGCTACATTAGTACTGACTATACTATCTTCGTATTGGCTAGTAAAATCAACAACCTTGTATTGGTGATCCTGACCCGAAAATTTAACTATGGAGGGATCCTGATGCAAAAGGACAAAATAATGTCATCGTCTAAGATGGTGTTAGTCATCGTCTAAGATGGTGTTTGCAGACTAATAAACAAAGGCAATTTACGCTTAGTAGATATATTAGTGAGCAATGAGCAGGTGAACAGGTGAGCAGGTGAGGAGACATTGAAAGTAGAGCATGGTAATTGTAATTCATTTTGTTGGCGTGGTGTGTGTTGTATAACATATCGTACATTGTACTGGTGTGTTGCTTATTTGGGGAATTGTGTGTTTTCCCCTCTTTGCAGAGTTGTCGTATGATTTGCTATTCATTGTTTTATTGTTTATTGTAATTATGTGTACATTAT
>NC_134789.1:26171226-26176226 GCF_046742065.1 Oratosquilla oratoria
CAACGCACAGGACAAGTCATCCTAGCGACCCACCCCAGCAACCGGCAACGAGACAAAAGCCCATCTCCCTCGCCGTGACCCAGCTCAACAACATCCTTCAAAGGAAGTATCGCTCTTACGTCCGGAAGTCGAACCGACACCTTTCAAAAAACTGAAAAATTCCACACACGAACTAACCCATTTGCCACCCTTCTCATTCTTTCAATATTTCCAGATCTGCATCATCGCACCACACTCCATCGAATTATTCAACTTCCACCTTTAGTGAACCCTTCACCATCGCTTCACCTCGTCGGAACTGTAAGTAGATGCCTGTATTTATTGGGGCTAGGTAGCTCTAAATTGTTGTGTGAGTGAGTTTAAGTGAAGGCTATCCAGTGATTTTTTTTATATTTTTTGCAAAGCCTTAAAATTTTTTCGGTGATTTTTTTCTTTTTGTACGAAAGTGTGCATGACCCATTCACAGTCCAACGTTTCACACCATTACAACACTCGTTCCAAAATGGCAGCACAAAACGAAAATAACACACAGTCCTCGCCGAATCAAAACACAGACCCAACCGTCGCTCAACCACACATGCAACGTTCTGCAACAAACCTACTAACACTCCTGCAGCATGACAACACTCTTCCTAAGTTCAACGGGACAAACATCGCCATCCACACTCTCTTAGATGACGTCCGTTCGGAAATACAGCGCACACAGGTGCACGATGAAATGACTAAAATCGCTGTCCTTAAAAGTCGCATCGATTTCAACGATACCCTTGCAAGCGACATAATCCAATCCGACGCGTTCCAACAACCACAGACTTTCCAAAATTTCATTGACGAGTTCAAAAAATCCTTCGCCCCATATGAACAGTTAGGCTCCCTTTCTCCCTTCTACACACTAGGAACAAACTTTAACAACCCCCCTTATCTCACCAAAGAAAGAGCAGTCAGGGAGGCGAGTCAGTTCAAGGAAGAACTAAAAGACGCATTCACTTCTTCACCTTGGGTTAAAAATAACACAATCAGCCTAGATCACGTACTCTCATTATTTGGCTACATAAAACTGATCTCGCGACTTCACCCAGAAACACTAAAGAAAATAGAGAACATTCCTTTTGATCCAGACACAACACTCGTTGACTTCTCTAGAAAATTTTCGGACACATCAGCGACAAAATCACAAATTCAACAACAACAAATCCCCCTTACACACACACTCACACACCCACCCACTCCCACAGTAGCAAAAATCTCACAAGAACATTACACCAGGGATAAACCCATGTCACACGACCATCACACTAGAGGTAGACAAATATCACGCACAAGATCACGACAGCGTTCACAATCTAGGAGACCATTCATTTGCATAATCTGCAACATAGTAGGACATAGCACAAACAGGTGTTATTACAGACAACCAACTAGCTACTGCTCATATCACGGACCAGCTTTTCACGACACAACACAATGTCGCGTCTTGAATTCACAAACCTACACGTCATACGCGTCTCCCCAACACCCGACTAGTAACAACACAAACAAACACAACACGGTATGACTATCGTCTCACGGTGAACAAAACACACGACCTCACGAGACAGAATCAAACCCCCCACTACCGAAACTCACGATGGCTGACTCTCGATCATACCCGACTGCTATGACATTTCACGCCACGGTCAACAACCTTCCACAACTACTCTTTCTGGACACGGGATCCCCAGTGGTTCTAATGTCAAAGGTTTCCTTCGACCAATTCCGATTCCGACACCGTAGAGTAACAGTTATAGAACCAACGGATATCACATTACAAAATGTAGACGGAGTTCCCTTTCCCATCATAGGAAAAACCGAACTAGACATCTCCCTGCATGCCAACTGTCCTCCCATTACAACGACAGTATACATAGCGGACGTAGTGTTTCCCGCAGATATTCTTATAGGTTTGACATGGATGCAAAGAAATCGCATCATCATCTATCCTGCTCAAAACGGCATTGGTTTCAATAATCACTTCATAACGGCTTTAAAGACAGCTAACACGCATGCACACACAGAAAACACGCGCGTCAAACACTTGCATATGATCGAGCAACAGCATGCAACATCAACAACAGCAACAACTGAACAAAACAGTGACGAAACCGAAACGGGGACACTTGTAACAGACACGCACACTGGTGTAACGGACACGCCCACCCCATCCGCTCACCCCCGTAGCTCACCCCACAGACGTAATAGACGTACACTGTCAGCGCGCATGTCAAAGTCAACTCGCGACCACAAGAAACACGATGTTTTCACTAACATACAGGAAATATCACCACAATACACTACCGTCTCACAGATTTCTCTCACGAATTCTCACGCGGTTGTAATAACTGACAAAACACTCTATCCACGCGAGTACACAAAACTCAAAGTGCGTATCTTCAAAGCTCCCGACTCAGATGTTCTTTGCATCACAGACACTTGCCGTGTATCTGGTGTATCTCTCTTATCCGCCCTATCTCACACATCGAGCAAAGGACACACAACAATCATAGTTGCAAATAATACCAATGCCCCTCTTCAGATGAACAAAGGAACGAACGTTTGTGATTTTACAGTGTATCCCTCCCCAGTACACGTAATCGACCATGACAACTCACAACACGTATGCGCCATCACCAACGGAGAACAGAACACACAGGAAACCATCAAAGCACCACACATTAACGATGTAGATTTCCCTGAAGCACGAGAAGATCTCCTGACACTCTTGAACACGTACAGACACGCAATTGCACTCCCAGGCGAACCATTAGGTCTCACAGACATCATACAACATCATATACCACTTCAACAAAATGCAAAACCACGGTACATACCCGCTTACCGTCTTCCTCACAGTAAAAGAAACATTGTCGACAACATAATTGCAGATATGCTCGACCAAGGCATCATTGAACACAGCCTATCTCCCTGGAATTTTCCTCTCTTTGTCGTTCCAAAACACGACGGCTCCTTTCGCCCTGTTGTTGATTTCCGTGAGCTAAATAAACTCATCATTCCCGAAAGACATCCTATTCCTCATCTCCAAGACACAATCTACTCCATAGGCGAACACAACACGGTCTTCTCTACTCTCGACCTTATGTCAGGGTATTTCCAAATACCTCTAGATGACGAATCAAAACCTCTAACAGCTTTCAGTACCAATACGGGCCATTACCACTTCAAAAGGTTGGCCATGGGACTCGTCTCTGCTCCCTCTGTTTTCACAAGACTTATGTTCAAAGTCTTAGAAGGTTTGATTGGAAAGACTGTCTTCATATACCTTGACGACATTATCATTGCCTCACGGTCACTCACGGAACACCTTAACACACTTCAAACTGTCTTCTCAAGATTAGCCGAGGCAGGCCTAAAACTTAAACTCAAAAAGTGCTCCTTCCTCAAAAAGGAAATAAGGTTCCTAGGACACGTCATAAACTCACACGGTGTCATTACTTCTCAAGACAAGGTTAAGGCTGTTCTAGATTTTCCAACCCCTAACTCTACAGAACACGTGAAATCATTTCTAGGACTTTCAGGTTTTTACAGACGTTTTATCGAAGGCTATGCTCACATGGCAGCTCCTTTAACAGCCCTTCTCAAGAAAGATACTCCTTTTAACTGGACGTCTGAACACAACACCGCTTTCCACAAGCTCAAACAAGCACTCACAACAGCCCCGGTTCTGGCATTCCCAAACTTCTCTAAACCCTTCACACTATGCACAGATGCTTCATACAAAGGCCTTGGCGCAGTACTAATGCAACAACACGACTCCAAACTTAGACCTATAGCTTACGCCAGTCGCGCATTAAACAAGCACGAACAAAACTACTCTGTCACTGAAATTGAAGCGCTCGCAATCATATATGCACTCAAACATTTTAAAGACATCATTCTAGGATACGAAATACATGTACACACAGATCATCAACCCGTTTTAAACCTCTTCAAAGGCAAGAACCTAACTGGGAAACTAGCCAGATGGTTCCTTACTATCCAGGACTTCATGCCTACCTTCCACTACGTCCAGGGCCATGCAAACTATGTCGCCGACGCCCTTAGTAGAAACGTAGCAACAATACGTCAAGCATCAGAGCCACTTGACATTACGCGAGACCGCATCATTGCCGCTCAAGCGACAGACCCCCTATGGAAAAGAATCATACACTATCTAAATTCAGGTGACACTACAAACACAGACGATTTTCCTCCCAACATAGACAACTACTCTCTCATAGATCAGGTTCTCTACCACACAACACTGCTCAAAAACAAATGCGAACCAAACCGCATGGTTACACAATTAGTAGTTCCCACAAGTCTTGTTCCAGAAGTTCTCAAAATACTACATGATTCTCCATTAGCAGGACATTGCGGGAAGGACAAGTGCCTCTCGCAAGCTAGGTTAAAGTACTTTTGGCCCACCATGCGTAAAGACATACCTGTACACACATACATAGACGCATGCCACTCATGCATAACTCATAAAGGTCACATTAGCGGTCAAGTACCAATACAAAATAACCCAACACCTTCCAAACCCTTTGAAACCATTGCCATTGACTTACTCAAACTTCCAATCACTCTCAATGGAAACCAGTACCTTTTCGTATGCATCGATCATTTCTCTCGGTTCTGCATCCTCTCTCCTTTAGCGGACAAGACAGCAAAAAGTGTAGCTCAGACAATAATCAATAACGTCATCTGCCCATACACCACACCGAAAACACTAATCTCAGACAACGGCACGGAATTTAATAACGACATCCTCACAAATATCTGCCAACAGTTCAACATTACAAAGTGTAACACCACACCATACCACCCCAGCTCAAATGGACTCGTTGAACGTCAAAATCGGAAGATACTCAATATTCTCAGACACCTTGCCACAGACATACACGCATCTTGGGACGAACACATACCCATGATACAAGCCTGCATCAACAGCGCAATCAATAGAT
>NC_134789.1:26183726-26188726 GCF_046742065.1 Oratosquilla oratoria
AAACTAAGAAAGAGAATAGAGTCAAAAAGGCGAAGAAAGGAATACGAGATAATGAAGATAGGACATAAAATTGGTAACTATGATAAGTAGAATAGAAACTAAAAAGAAATAAAATACATATATAGTATAATCACATTATTAAAAGAATTTTTGTTTTTGCAACGTATATATACCTTAAAAAAAAAGAACACAAAACAAGTCCACAACCAGAATAAATATATTCAAAACAAATGAAAATGCAAAGGAATAAAATATGGAAAATTCAGAATATAAGTAGTCTTTTAAACATCATAAATTAAAAACGCAAGCTGCTATTCTCAGAACAAAGAGGAACTCGCGCATTAAATTACATAAAGAACATATATCTATGTGAAAGTATGAGTAAGTATATATTTATACATACAAATGCAAAAATGCATTCATGTATGTATTAACACGTATGTTACGTGTCTACAAACTCGATTGTGTACGAACAAATGTACGAGTGCACTACACTTATGTAAACGTTCATGTATAATCATGTATACTATATGCATCTGTGTATGCATGCATGAACGTATATATATATATATATATATATATATATAAATATATATATATATATATATATATATGTATATATATATATATATATGTATATGTATATATATATTTATATATGTATATATATACATATATATATGTATGCATATATATTCACCTATGTATGCATACTCGTATGTATAATTGTACGTATGGATCAATGCATGTCTTTATATCTGTAAGTGTAAATTAATGTATGCATGCTAATATATAAGTATATATGTATGTATGTATGTATGTATGTATGTATGTATGTATGTATGTATGTATGTATGTATGTATGTATGTATGCATGTATGCATGTATGTATGCAGGCATGCATTTAAATATGTATGTATGTATGTATGTATGTATGTATGTATGTATGTATATATGTATGTATGTATGTATGTATGTATGTATGTATGTATGTATGTATGTATGTATGTATGTATGTATGTATGTATGTATGTATGTATGTATGTATGTATGTATGTATGTATGTATGTATGTATGTATGTATGTATGTATGTATGTATGTATGTATGTATGTATGTATGTATGTATGTATGTATGTATGTATGTATGTATGTATATGTATGTATGTATGTATGTATGTATGTATGTATGTATGTATGTATGTATGTATGTATGTATGTATGTATGTATGTATGTATGTATGTATGTATGTATGTATGTATGTATGTATGTATGTATGTATGTATGTATGTATGTATGTATGTATGTATGTATGTATGTATGTATGTATGTATATATGTATGTATGTATAAGAACATAAGAATAAAGGAGACTACAAGAGAGCATAAGCCCTACACTAGGCAGCTCCGTATCCATCACCACCTGTCATTCCCATCCATAAAGTTGTCTAATCGTTTTTTAAAACAACTGATAGTTTCAGCGCTTACTACATGGTTACTAAGTTTATTCCATTCATCGACCACCCTATAAGTAAACCAATTCTTGCCTATTTCCTTCTTAAATCTAAAATTGTCCAGTTTTTACCCATTACTGCGAGTCCTGCCCTGTTGTTTTATTATGATGACCTTGTTTGTATCACCCTTGTTATAACCTTTGATCCACTTGAACAATTCTATTAGATCACCCCGCACTCTGCGTCTCTCCAGAGAGTGTAAGTTAAGGTGCCTAAGCCTCTCTTCGTAAGGCAAATTTCTGAGTCCTTGTATCATTTTGGTCATTCTTCTCTGTACTGATTCTAGTGAATGTATGTCCATTCTGTAGGTAGGAGACCAAAACTGTACCACATAGTCAAGGATGGGTCTAACTATCGCTAGATTGAGTTTGATAAGTACCTCTGCACTTCTATTCGTTACCGTCCTAGCAGTGAAAACTAATGCACTGTTAGCTTTATTTCTGGCGCTAATGCACTGCTTCCTGGTTTTAAGGTCCGGACTCACTAGAACTCCCAAGTCCCTTTCGCACTCAGATTTTTCTAAAAGCGTGTTATCTAAGCTGTATCTATTTTCGGAGTTGTGTAGCCCTACGTTTAACACGCTACACTTAGAGATATTGAAGTTCATTTGCCATTTCACCGACCATGTTAACAATTTATTAAGATCATCCTGCAGAACCTCTGCGTCGTCTCCTGACCTAACATCATTATTTATCCCATCGTCTAAGTCGTTTATGTACATAATAAACAACAAGGGACCCAAAACCGAGCCCTGGGGGACCCCACTAGTGACATTGCCCCACCTAGATTTTATCCCATCTATGGTGACCCGCTGTTTTCTGTTGCTAATCCAAGCTCTAATCCATTCTAACACTTTTATTTAGTAGTCTCTGGTGTGGCACCTTGTCGAACGCTTTGCTAAAGTCAAGGTAAATAACATCGTCATTATCATTGTTATCTGTGAATCACGATTCAAATTATGTCCTTCGATGTGTTCTCTGAGTCTATTTACTATTATTGATTCAAGCATTTTTCCTATAACCGATGTCAAACTGATTGGCCTGTAGTTGCATATAGACGATCTATCTCCCTTCTTAAAAATAGGAACAACGTTTGCCTGCCTCCAAGCAGTTGGCACAAAACCAGTGTCTACCGATTTATTGAATATTTCAGTTAACTGGTCGCAGCTTTCAAATTTACACTCCTTAACCCTGACCAGGGAACGTCCAAATTTATTATTTTGCATGGAAGTTGTACCACTTCTGGCACGCCCACTTTTAGAAACAATAAAAACCAAAGGTTTATGGGAAGAAGTGCTCCAAGTTATAAAGTAAAGTGGGCGTGCCAGAAGTGGTACAACTTCCATACAAAATCATAAATTTGGACGTTCCCTGTTCAGGGTTAAGCATTCTTGGAAAAAATTCGTCTGAACCCGGAGATTTTGTAGCTTTAAGTCTTTCAATCTGGTTGACTACTTCTTCTTTACTAATGCTGATATCAGATAGACTAATTTCTTCATCCCCTCTGAAAATCGGATCGCAGTCAGGTACTTTATCTAACCTCTCATTAGTAAACACCGATAGAAAATACTTGTTAAACTCCTCACTCATTTTTTCCTCCGATTCTATCATGACATTTTCATCGTTTTGAATTGGTCCTATTCTTTCTTTATTTTTTGTTCTATAGAGGTGAAAGAAACCCTTTGGGTTGGATTTTGCTGGACTGGCAACCTTGATTTCATAATTACGTTTCGCTGTACGTGTATTCCTTTTAACCAGCTTTGCCATTTCGTTATATCTTGATCTAAGGTGTGATTCCCCGTTTTTATTTTTAAGTAAAGTCCTCTTTTTATTCCGATCTTATGTTTCAATCTGTCAGTCATCCATTTGGGAGTATTACTATTTTTCCGTATTGACTTTAGGGGGATAAATATGTTTTGTGCATTAATAATTAGATCAGTTATATTGCTATACATTTCATCCAAATCGTTGACCTGACTGTTGAGCCCTCGCCGCAAAATGACCTGACCCAAGGTATGCATATTACCCTCCGTGACCCGACGCCTAGTCCAGACTTGACCTTCAGTCACGCACCGAGACCCAACAATGTTCGAAATGTCCGCATGACATTTCGTATTCAATTTCAAATAGGTTTTTATGTTGTCAAAGTTATTAGTACTTTTTAGTTTTTCCCAAATAACATTAAATCTTATTTTTTGATGATCGCTAGAGCCTAGACTATCTCCTACTATTACGCTGCTAATTTGGTGCTCATTATTAGTTAAAATTAAGTCCAGGGTATTTTGTCCCCTCATAGGATCGGTAATCACTTGTTGTAGGAAATTATCCTGCACCACATCTAGGAATTTCTTCGCTTCATGACCTCCTATTAAAGTTTCCTAGTCAATGTTTCTATAATTAAGATCTCCCATGATCACAACGTTTTTGTACTGGGATGCTCTGTGAATTTCATGAATAAGGGGATCAGCCTGCTCAATGCTGAGGTTAGGAGGTCTATACAAGACGCCAATAACAACTTTCTTATTCTTGCCTATAATCTCTACCCAAATAGATTACGTACAGTCCTCTTCCTTAATCGAATTGTTGATTATACAGTTTAATGTATTTTTAACGAAAAGTGCTACACCTCCCCCATTCCTGTCAACACTATCCTTGTGAAAAAAACTTATATCCTTCTATTTCAATTTCCGAAAGGAAATATTTATCAGCCATGTTGATCCAGGGTTCAGTAATAGCAACAATATCGAAATTTTCTACGCATGCTTTACCTCGTAGTAAATTAATTTTGTTAATTATGCTCCTGCTATTTGATTTCTGTAGGAAACTTTAAGTTTATCTTCCCTCCACCTGCTTTTGTGATTCTTTTCACAGTCCCTCCCTAAGTTGCTTCTATTGCCTTAACTATATTCCGATACTCCCCCCCCCCCCCCGTACTCCCACGTAATCTACCCGGGAAAAAGTAAAAAATGTAGGATGCCTACTTCTCGCTCAAGGGATTCAGCAAGGAGCCGAAATCCTCTGGGCGACAAGTGCATCCCGTCCCTTGTGTATAGGTAATTCTTACCATAAAAGCGGTATGTATGTATGTATGTATGTATGTATGTATGTATGTATGTATGTATGTATGTATGTATGTATGCATGTATATATACATGTATGTATGTATGTATGAAGTATGTATTATGTATGTATGTATGTACGTATGAATGCATGTATGTATGCATGCACGCATGCATGCATATGTGTATGTATGTATGCATGTATGTATATACGTACGTATGTATGTATGTATGTATGTATGTATGTATGTATGTATGTATGTATGTATGTATGTATGTATGTATGTATGTATGTATGTATGTATGTATGTATGTATGTATGTATGTATGTAGGTAGGTAGGTAGGTAGGTAGGTATTATGTATGTATGTATGTATGTATGTATGTATGTATGTATGTATGTATGTATGTATGTATGTATTTATGTATG
>NC_134789.1:26198726-26208726 GCF_046742065.1 Oratosquilla oratoria
AAGCCATTTTTAGGAAACTGGGCTATCGAGAGGCCTTTTTGTCCACATCTCTCAAGGAAACAGAAAAAATCAGACGGCGTAAGAACCCGGTCAAACGAGACACACAATACTTAATTGTAGGAAAGAATTTTTAGAGGATGAAATCAAATATATTTTCAAAGTGTTCACTAAACTCAGATACCCGGAAGGACTACTGCACAGATTGAGAAAGAAAGCAACGGTAATAATGAGAAGGAAGAAGAACGACTGGTCCGGAGAAAGCAAGGCTGGGTTTTTGTCCATCCCCAACTCGAAGTACGCGGAGGAGTTGGGACATATTCTCACAAAAGCGGGTGTGACCGTTGTTTTCTCCACGGGTACAAAATTAGGAGAGGTTGTCAAGAATTGAAATAAATCAGAAAAGGGTATGGAGAAAGGTGCGATCTACAATATACTATGTGGTGGTTGTCCGTTAGGATATTATGGAGAGACGGGAAGATCAGTGGAGCTACGGACATATGTACACAAAAAATGACGTCAGAGCTCACAGAACCTCCAACTCGCTAGTAGTTCATTTAGACCAATGTGGTCATCTTCCAGATTGGAACAAGATTGAGTTGCTTCACAAAAGATTAGAGAATAAGAAAGGAAAAATAGTGGAAGCATCCTACATTACTTCCCACCCCTGCATCAACCATAGGAAAGGGTTTATAAAATTAGCAGGAGCTGTAGGTACTCTAATTATCAAGGAGGTAAAAAGGACAATTGAGAACGGAGTGAGAAGCGGCATGGCCGGAGTCACATGAGAAGGGCTGAGGACGGATGAGAGTATGGAGGGAGAGGAACATTTGTCTTCCATACTTCAACATAGATATACATATAGATATAGGATATGTAAATAAATATAAATATATATAAATAAATATGTATTATATATACATATATAGATAGATATAGTTATACATACATACATATATATATATATGAATATATATATATATATAGATGCATATACATATATACATATACATATATTATATATACAAGGGGGCTTTAAAAAGTTCGTGGAAAAAGGACAGTATGAAAAAATGGTTTCAGTTATGACTATTAATGCCAATACACTTCTGCAAATATTGATCCCACCCTTTAAGTCCGTCTGAGGAGAGCTGAGGATCATGTGATCTGAACCATGTCAAAACAGCCCTTTTTACATCTTCAACGGATGGAAAATTGGTACCTTTCCATTATTTTCATAGGGTTTTGAAACTAGGAAGTCGACTGGGGCTAAATCGGGGCTGTAAGGAGGATGTCGGATGATTTCCCATCGAAATTCATGTAGCACAGCTCTTGTCTGCCGAGCGTGCATCAGCGCGTGGTGAAAAGGACGCGCTGATGCAGGTTTCCAGGGCGTTTTTCCGAGACTTTTTTGGGCAGTTTTCTCAAAACGCATTCATAATAAGTAGATGTAATTGTTTTCTTGTTCTCGAGGAAGTCAACCAGCAAAATCTTCACTGGATCCCAGAAGACAATGGCCATGACCTTTCCTTTTGAACGCTTAGATTTTACTTTGACTGTTCCACTTTCACCCCGGGGCAGCCATTGCTTTGATTGAATTTTGTCCTCGGGATTGTATTGGTAAAACCATGTTTCATCCCCTGCCACAATTCTTTGCATAAAAGCTTCAGTCTTCATCCCACTTGATCAAAATTTCCATTGAAAGATCTGCCCTTGTTTGCTGCTGATCTGAGCGCAACATCCTAGGGACCCATCGAGTGAAAAGCTTGCTTAGCCCGAAAGTTCTAACAGAACCGAGTGTGTAGAACCACTACATTTATGGATTCATGTTTGAATTTGTTATAACACGTACATACAGCCAAGTCATAAATTTCCTTTCTAAGGAACAAATCCATAATAAGGTATATGGAAAATACCTTTAAGAAAATAATTAATGCACAACTAGCCATCACTTTTAATGATACATGCATTAGAGAAAAACTCCTGCCCAAAACACTTACAATATCCCCTGTGATGGGGCAGTGACCCTAAGCAAGAGACGCAAGTATAAACCTAGTAAGGAAGAAAGAATAAAATATATGAAACAGAGGTTTAAGGAATTAAAAGACAAAATACAAAACATTAACCAAGAATACCAAGAACTTGAAGAAAAATGGAAAAATATAAACATAGATACAACCTTAAAAGAGAATACTGACCACCTATTCTTAGTTATTATTAATCAGCACAGAAATTCTATCACTAAAGCTAGTCAAAAGATATAAATAAATCTGAACGGCCGCCATATTAAATACTCACGCCCACCAAATGGTTATTTAAATTTAACCAATAAGATTCTCACTCTAGACCAAGAGGAAGTTCTTAATTTAGGGCTTAACTGCCACATTATGTCTAAACCTAAGAAGTTTAAAAAAAGAACAGAATGCGAAATACTTATAGACTATGTAGAGAAATTATGTAAAAAAGGGAAGTCATTGTTGAGTCCACTTTCAAGCAAGAAGTTATTGCCGAAGCTAATAAATCAAGAGAAAGATATGACAGCAATTTGATTGAAAAGAAACATATCGAGGCCGCAAAAGAGTTGAAATCAGACCATAGTATCACCATCAGGAAAGCAGACAAAGCGGCAACTTACGTACTCATGGACACCTCTGAGTATTTAGAAAAGATAGATACTATCCTCAATGATACAACAAAGTTTAAAACGATCAACAAAGACCCTACAGAATTACTCAAGAAAAAAGGTAAATCGACTAATAGAAAGGAATGATGCTGCCAGCAAAACAAAATTAGACAAACTTTCAGGCAAGTATGGTATGGGTTACTGCTATGGGACAGTCAAAACACACAAACCTGGTAATAAACTCCATCCCATAATCTCACAAATCCCTGCACCAACGTACAAACTCGCTAAGAAACTGTACTTCATTCTAACTCCCTATACTGCCACTACCTATAGTCTACAATCTACATCTGATTTCCTAGACATTATCAAGGCAAACTCTGCTAAAGGTAGAATTGCTTCTCTTGACGTGGAAGGGTTATACATTAATATTTCCGTAGATCGCACAATTAATTACATAATCAACAAAGTGTGCTACGATGACACTACACCAACACTAGACATTCCAGAACTTATACTACGGAAACTGCTTGAATTCTGTACTAAAGAGGTCCCGTTCTCTTGCCCCCGCGGGAACAAATATTGTCAAATTGATGGAGTTACCATGGGATTCTCCCTCGGAGTATTAATGGCAAACGTCTTCATGGGCTGCGTAGAAGAAGAAGTATTCAGTAAAGCAGAAAAGCCAGATATTTATTGTAGACACATTGATATCTTCATTAAAACCAAGAACAGCAATGAAGCTGAAAAACTCCGCCACCTATTACAAGAGACATCTGAACTCACTTTCACTATGGAAGATAGCGTTGACGGAGCTTTACCCTTCCTCGACCTCCTAGTGAAACAAACTGAACATTCTATTAATACAACGGTGTACACAAAACCCACAAACCCTGGACACTGCCTTATGGTTCTAGTGAATGACCTCAAAGATACTCTGCCATCAGTGCCTATATCCGAAGAGCACTAACTCACTGCAGCACATGGACACAAGTGCATGATGAAATCGAACGCTCCACTCAAGTTCTGATTAATAACGGCTTCAGTGAAAAAGAGATAAATCTCCAAAGAAAACAATGGACGGCTGGCATAAAAACAACAAAATAACCAAAATAAAGAGAAAATCAACATATATTATAAATTCATTTTTCATCAGCTTATAAAGAAGATGGATGTATTATGAAACAAACTATAAAAAGAAACATTAAACCAGTTAATCCAGAGAAAATACTCAACCTGGTGATTTATTATAAAGCTAGGAAAATTAGCCACCTCCTTTTTAGAAACAGCCCCCAACAAGGGAGAGAGGAACTTCAGAAATCACATGTCATCTATGCGTTCACTTGTACACGAGGGAACTGTGAAGCCCTCCCATCCACCTATATTGGCATGACGACAATGAGGTTATCCCGTCGCCTCTCATACCACCTGACATCTGGAGCCCCTTAGAATAACTTAAGAGAAGCCCATGGCATAACACTAGCAAGAGAGACACTAGAGAAAAACACTGAGATCTTGGATTTATGTACTGACGATACACGCTTCCCAATTTTAGAAGCGTTGTATATTAAAGAGTTAAGCCCAAACCTAAATGTACAAGCAGAAGACCTTAGAGCAATTCTAAGCACGAGACAAACCGTTACAAATACAAACATGAGACATAACACCACAAACGCCAATACGAGACAAAACGCTATAACCATAAGCATGCCACATTCAGCCACAACACGAGCCCGAAGGCCCTCCAGCGCACGTGACATTTCGTCACTGCCCGAAATACCAGGTGACCTCCCCCAAAGTGATTAGCAAGTAAAGAAACTCTAGTATAAAACTTAGAACTTTAACTAGACTCATCGGATTGATTCTTATCCTGATAAGAGCGAACATCCCTATAGCTATTGAAGAAGGGTCTTGAACCCGAAATCGCGATATAGCTAATATGACAACATAAAGCCAAGTTTAACAAAATCGGGTATAAACATAGCTAAAATAACTAACAAGAGGATAGGTGATTTAATAAAGACTTCTGAAAAGAGAACCAATTCCGAAAACAGCGTCGTATACAAAATCCCGTGCAATAGTTGCTCAATGGCTTATTTTGGCGAATCGTCAAGAGGATTAGAAAAAAGAATTTATGAACATAAAAAACGACATAAAAGCACATAGGACATCTAATTCTTTAGTAGTTCATGCGGAAAAATTCGATCATTTACCAAACTGGAGAGAAGCTGAAGTGCTACATAAAGGTTTTGATAAATTCACTAAAAGAATTGTTGAATCAGCATATATTTCTACTAATAATTCATCGAATCATCGAGGAGGGTTTATCAATTTAGCTAAAGAAACTAGTATTTTAATTCTAAAACACGCCAGAAAAACGACCTTTCCCAAGTGTCCGAAAAGATAATGAGATTTAGTACATAAACTTCAATTGCAGTTCTACACACACTCTCTGAAGAAGTTCTACGCGAACGAAACGTTAGAGTGTTTAGGGTTCCGAGCCTTCCCCTGTGTTTATGTTCTCCATCATCCAAATAATATATATATATATATATATATATATATATATATATATATATATATGTGTGTGTGTGTGTGTATATATATATAATACATATATACATATATATATATATGTATATATATGTATGTATATACATATATATACATACATATCTATACATACATACATGCACATATATATATATATATATATATATATATACATATATATATATATATACACATATATATATATATACATATATATATATATATATATATATATATATATATATATACTTATCCAACAACATTGACGAATTAAGAGGAAGCGCCGTTGGATTAACCTTACCCACACACCTAGTGACAAAGTACACAACGAATACGGCGCACAAGAACTAATGTTGAGAAGAAAATTACTAGGTTTGTGTTCTAATAGCATGTGGAACAACATAGGTTGTGCGAACCTCATCACAAATCTATCAGACATCTTTCAGAGACAGAAACTCAAGTGCTCTCCCTTGGCTTAAATTTTGACACCGGGCTATACGTATTCGTTGTGTAACTTTGTCACTAGGTGTGTGGGTAAGGTTAATCCAGCGGCGCTTCCTCTTAATTCGTCAATGTTGTTGGATAAGTCAGAGCAGGTATCTTTGAGATATGCTCGTGCGCTGTCGGTGGCGAAACGGATGTAAAGTTTTCAGTATACAGAAAACCCACCAACAAAGATGACTTCATACACTACTTATCCCATCACAGCACACGCACAAAATCAGGAGTGGTAATTGGTTTCTATCTGAGAGCATTGAGGATATGCAACAAAGAATATATAGAAGAGGAGATGTCCTACATATTCAATGTTTTCCGTAAACTTATGTATCCAGCGGGATATCCAAATTGAGAAAAAAGAGGAAGAAATTTACGCAAGACCAAAAAATTACAAAGCTTCAATAAAATATCTAGTGGTACCATTCGCAAAGGAGGCAAAAGCCATGAACAAAACATTTTCTAAAGCAGGCATCCAAATAGCATACAAGTTTGGGCGCAAAATAAAGGACGTCTTGATTAACAAACAAAAACAGCACACCAACGAAAATAGCATAGTGTACGGAATACCATGCTGTGGATGTCCTGCAACGTACTACGGTGAGATGTCACGGGGGTTGACAAAGAGACTAAGAGAACATAAGAACGATCTACGACATCACAGAACTTCAAATTCTCTGGTAGTGCACGTGGACACGCACGGGCATTTACCAGAATGGGAAGAGGCACGCCCTATCTGGACCGGGCTAGAGAGAAAAATAAGAAAGCTGGTCGAGTCCGCATGCATAACACTGGGAAAGGTCAGCAACCACAGAGAAGGATTTGTCAATCTGTAATTTGCAGCCGCCAGATTGGTTGTGGAGGAAGGGGTATCGGGCCAATCAGCATGCGACATTCTGAGACGTTCAGCCGGATGTGTCGTAAGGAGAATATATATGCTGTACACACACGTTGTCTGTCACTCTGAAGAAGATTTGTAGTCGAAACGTCAGGAATATAGTGTTCTCGCTCTAACTCGCATTTCTCTACCACATTTTTCATTCATGTATATATATATATATATATATATATATATACATATATATAAATATATATGTATATATATACATATATATATATAAATATGTATATATATATGTATGTATATATATATATATATATAAAGAATGACATATATATATGTACACAAACACACACTACTTCTTTATGAACTTTTGTCAAAATATTCAATTTTTCATCTACTGTTGTTTCCTTCTTGTGTGCCCTTTCCCAGTCTGATTTTTGAAAGAATTGTCTTATTTTATAAAATATTTTTTTCCATACATCAATCTCTATTTCCATCATAATCATCTCTACTCTATTCTTTCCGTATGTAACATTCCTCACATATATATCCTTCTTAGTCAGTAACATAACTCCACCCCCTTGTTTTACTTCTCTGTTTCTAACCCAGTACTTATATGTGCCATGTCCTACACTGTTGGGTGATAATGGACCTTTCAATTTTGTCTCTACAATTCCCATTATGTCCGGTTCTTTTTCCTTCAGGTAATCATTTAATTCATTCAAGCCTGTTATTAAGCCATCTATATTCGTGAGAGACACTTTTAATTTTCTGCTACCTCCTGTTTTCTGTTTCCCTTTCGTTTTTCTCTGCTATGAACCATTTCCTCACTTTTATATCCACTACTCTACAATAGAATTTCTCTTTGTCTGACTCTGTTCTGTTCTCGTTTTTTTCCCTTAGCTTCGATTCTTTTTGTTTTCTCTTCCTCTCTTTCCTCTTTATTTATCTCTCTTTTTATCCATACCTATTTATATAGATCAATTTTTGCAAGTTTTCCTGTTTTTGATAAGACATTCTCTGCTGTCGTTTGTGACCTGAATTTAATCTTAATTGGTCTGGCATTGTCTATATTTTATTTCCCCAGCCCTATATATTTATTTGATTTCGTTCTCATTTTCTTGTTCATCTTCTTGAACTACTTTACTACCTTGTTTACTTTTTCCTTCTCCTCATTTACTCATGTCCTATTTGGATTATACTTCTCTTCCATTCCCATATAATAATACGTTTCTTTTTATCTGCTAAATATCTTACTATAATCTCGTTCTCTCTCATCACTCTAATAACTGTGTCCTTAGTTTGTTCTTTTATCTGTTGTTTCACTATATCCCTAAATTCAATTTTATTGTTCGCCTGGACTTTTCTCCAACCGTGTAACTCTTTTGCTATGGACTCTTTATTCTCTTTATTATTCCTCTTTAATTCGTCATTCTCATCCTTTACTTCTCTTAACTGTCTTTTTAATTCTTCTGTTTCTTTAGTTAGGTTTTGATTTCCCTTCTTTAGTTCTTCCAGTTGATCAACACTTTGTGTAACTAGTGCGAGTTGGCTAAACCTAACCTCCCATACTTCGTTCATTTTTCTGAGTTTCTTCTCTAGAGTTACTAGTCGAGGGAGGTTGTCATCTCCTTCCTCATTAAATCCATAGAAGTAATTATCTCCTCTTTCCATTGAGCTGCTCTTACCTACATTCCTACTCTTATTACTTTTGCTCACCTGTTCGACCTCGGCTGTGTCGTCTGCACACCTTTTGTTTACACCCCTTCTGACTTCCAAGGCCCATTCCTCACCTTTCTCATATTCTTCCATTTTCGTCAATAATATCTCCCATTCTCCTTTTTCTTTACCTGCCCACTACACCACGAGCTTTTCCCTTTCCCTACTAATACAACACAGGTACTCCCGTGTCGCTGACATCTACGAAAATTGCGTTTATCCCGGAGTTTCAATCTTCGCCTCAATCTGACGTGTGTGTGTGTGTGTGTGTGTGTGTGTGTGTGTGTGTGTGTGTGTGTGTGTGTGTGTGTGTGTGTGTGTGTGTGTGTGTGTGTGTGTGTGTGTTTGTGTGTATGCGTGTATGTGTGTACTTGTGTCTATGGGTGTATATATAAATATTTTGTATGTATATGCCTGTGCATATATGTATGTATGTATGTATGTATGTATGTATGTATGTATGTATGTATGTATAATATATGTCATATATATGTATGTATGTATGTATTTATGTATGTATGTATGTATGTATGTATGTATGTATGTATGCATGTATGTATAATATATGTCATATATATGTATGTAAGGGGAAGATGGGCAGAATATTTTAGGGAGTTGCTAAATGTGAAGGAGGATAGGGAAGGAAAGATAGCTGCAGTGGGAAATGCGAAGAAAATGAGAGTGAGGAGTGAGGAGAATGGAGGAGAAATAAGGAAGGATGAGGTGAAGGCAGTTGTAAAGATGATGAAAGCAGGTAAGGCACCTGGTCTGGATGGATGCCATGCAGAATGTCTGAAAAAGGGAGGTTCAGTGATGGTGGACTGGTTGGTGAGGTTATTTAATGTTTGCTGGAGAGAGGGTAGAGTACCGGAGGACTGGAGAAGTGCCTGTATAGTTCCTCTTTACAAGGGAAAAGGGGACAAGTGTGAATGTAGTAGTTTCAGAGGGATTAGCCTGTTAAGTGTAGTAGGGAAGGCTTATGGGAGGATCTTAATTGAGAGGATTAGGAGAGGAACAGAAGGAGTAATTGGTGAGGAACAGTGTGGATTTAGGACAGGTAGAGGTTGTGTAGATCAGATCTTTGTGGTAAGACAGATATGTGAGAAAGCTATAGGAAAGGGGAAGGATGTTTTTGGGCTTTTATGGATCTGGAAAAGGCTTATGATAGGGTAGACAGAAAGGCACTGTGGGAGGTTATGCAGATTTATGGGATAGGAGGAAAGCTTCTGGGAGCTGTCAAGAGTTTTTATGAGAGTAGTAGAGCTTGTGTCAGGATTAGAAATGGAGAGAGTGAGTGGTTTGAGGTAAAGGTGGGACTTCGTCAAGGATGCGTTATGTCGCCCTGGCTGTTCAACTTATACATGGATGGGGTGGTGCGAGAGATGAATGCTAGGGTAGTGGGTCAGGGATTGGAGATGGTTAAAGAAAATGGAGAAAAGTGGGAGGTGAGCCAGCTGTTGTTTGCGGACGACACTGCGCTTGTGGCAGGGTCAGAGGAGGGATTGAGGAAGCTGGTGGCAGAGTTTGGGAGAGTATGTGATAGAAGAAAGCTAAAGATAAATGTAGGTAAAAGTAAGGTGATGAGATGTACAAGGGGTGAAGGTGGCAGTAGACTGGAAGTGAACATTAAGGGAGAGCGACTGGAGGAAGTGGATAGTTTTAGATACTTGGGTGCAAGTGTAGCAGGAAAAGGTGGAGTGAAGGTGGAGGTAGAATGTAGATTGAGAGAAGCGAGTAAATGCCTTGGTGGATTAAAGAGTGTAATGAGGAAT
>NC_134789.1:26218726-26243726 GCF_046742065.1 Oratosquilla oratoria
ATGTATGTATAGATATATTTGAGTGTATATGCAAGCATGCACGTACCTATGTTTGTATAATATATTCTAAATAATCAAATCCAGCAGTCGTGGATCCTTGATATGTGACGGAGAAATTATGCAACACAAATATGAGTGGATCCAACTTAAAGTTAAAAAAACTTCTTTCATTAGCTACTGAAGTGATAGGGAGTTTGAGAACTAACTGAATTAGTTTGACACATTTCGTTAGAGCGTAATTAAGAGTTCAGCACAGTCAAGATTACATCAGGTAGCCTTGAAGCATTTTGTCATCACTTACTTCCTAGAAACCAAGAAATTTGTCTCATAATTTGTTTTCAGTCACATATTTCAATACAATACGAGGGTAAATAAAAAAAATTTGCTGAATTAAAAAAATGAAAAAAAAGTAAATAAATAACTGAAGTGAGTGAACACAGAGCGCTTAATTTTCAATATAGCCACCATCCTGATCAATACATTTCTGAGAACGATGTTTCAACCAATCTAAGCCCTCTATGAAGAACGCAGCAGTCCTCTCTCGAAACCAGGTGTTTTAGGATTTACAGCCTTATCCTGGTTTTTAAAGCGGTATCCTTTGAGTGATTCCTTGAGCTTTGGAAAGAAGAAATCTGATGGGATAAGATCTAGACTGTAAGGCAGATGAGGTATTACCCCGTATAGGGTATCTCAAAGCGCACTTCTTTCAACTCAATCAGAATGTGTTTGTGCATTGTCCAGGTTTCAAGGCTTTTACAGTCTTTGTTGGTGTAGTGGGTTAAGGCTCTGTGAAGGTGATCTTACGGGTGGCCGAAAGTAGTGGGTTCGAATCCTGCATCCGACTGTCATAAAAGTTATCAGATCTATGTCGCTGTTGCTAGCGAATTTCTCTCATAGTTACAATGGCGAAAAGCGTGAAAGCGATTTGTTCCGATCCTTACCTCTTGCAAACTGGTGGGCATGGGCCTTGTGTAAAATAGGAATTGGGGTCGCAGATTAGCGATCTTTCCTATCCTCGAAATCAGTTCGATTCCAGGTTTCAAGGCTTTTATAGTCTCTGTTGGTGTAGTGGGTTAAGGCTCTGTGAAGGTGATCCTACGGGTGGCCGGAAGCAGTGGGTTTGAATCCTACATGCGACTGTCATGAAAATGATCAGATTAATGTCGCTGTTACTAGCGAATTTCTCTCATATATGTATGTAAGTATGTGTGGGTGTGTATATATTTTTGAATTACGATGGAGAAAGAAATAAGGAGAATTTATTCATTAATGACGTTTCGACCTCACAGTGTTTTTATCAAAGCTTACAACATATGAGGTTCGATTGTGACCAAATGTTGTAAACTTTGAGAAAGACACTGTGAGGTCAAAACATTAGCAATAAACTCTAATACTCTTTCCTCATTTCTTTTTCCACCATCTTTCAAAAACCTGCGTGGATGAGATACAGATGAGAGTAAAAGGGAAGAGATAGGCAGTATGTTTGCGAGAAGAAAGATGGATGTGCTGGCTTTGAGTAAAACTAAAATAAAAGGGAAGAACGAGTGTGAATTTGGGAGTGTAACTGGGAGGTACTCAGGAATTAAGAGGGGACGAGGGAGAAAAGGGGTGGCTATACTAGTAAGTGAAGAGATAAGTAAGCGTGTAGTAGAGTGGAAGGAGGTCTCATGAAGGTTGATGTGGATGAAGGTGAAGCTGGGAAAGGAGATGTGGGTTTTTGTAAGTGCGTATGGGCCTGGTAGTGAGAAGAGCGTAGAGGAAAGGGAGGCTTTTTGGGTAGATATAAATGAGTGCATACAGAGATTAGGGAGAAATGTCAATGTAGTTGTATTGGGAGACCTTAATACTAGGATAGGAAAAGAAACAATAGACGCAATGATTGGGAAGTATGGAGTTCCAGGAAAAAATCGTAGTGGAGAATTGATGGTGGTTATGTGTCTTGAAAGAGAGCTGATGATAGCAAATATGGTGTTTAAGAAGAAAGTCAAGCATAAGTACACATGGGAGAGGGTGGTGGATGGATGGGTGGCAGATAGGGCGTTAATGGACTATATAGTGGTGACCAGGATTATGGTAGGAAGAGTTAAGGATGTACATGTTCTAAGGGGAGAGAGTGGGGGAATATCAGATCATTTTTTGGTGGAAGATAAATTGAGAGTGGAGAATAGGTGTAGAAAGAGGAAAAGGGCAGAAGGTAGGGAGGTACTTAGAGTGAACTGCTTAAATGAGAAAGAAAAGGAGAAGGAGTACAAGAAGAAGCTGAGAGAGGAGTGGGAGGGACTGAAGGATAGAGTAGAACTAGGAGTGGAGGAGGAATGTGGATGGTTCAAGGAGGGAGTTAAAAGGTGTGCAAAGATGGTGTTTGGAACAAGGAGAGCGGGAGGAAATAGAAGGAAGGGTAGTGAGTGGTGGGAAGAGGAAGCAAAGAAGGGTGTATAAGAGAAGAAGCAGGCATTCATAGATTGGCTACAAATTAGGACGAGGGAATCGTATGAGAGGTACAAAGTAAAGAGAAGGGAAGTTAAGCATAAGATAAAGGAAGCAAAGAGGAGAGCAAATGTGAAATGGGGTAAGAGTATGACAGAAATTTGATAAAAAGATGTTCTGGAAGAAAATTAAAAGAGGAAGAGAAGGCGAATCAAGTAGAGAAGAAAAGGTAAAAGGTGCAGATGGAGAGATGATAATGGAAGAGAGAGCAGTGAGAGGAAGGTAGGCAGAGTATTTTAGGGAGTTGCTAAATGTGAAGGAGGATAGGGAGGGAAAGGTAGTTGCAGTGGGAAGCGCTAAGAAAATGAGAGTGACGAGTGAGAAAAATGGAGGAGAAATCGGGAAAGATGAAGTGAAAGCAGCTGTTAAGATGATGAGAGCAGGTATGGCACCTGGGTTGGAGGGATGCCATGCAGAATGTCTGAAGAAAGGAGGTACAGTTATGGTGGACTGGCTGGTGAGGTTGTTTAATGTTTGTTTAAGAGAGGGTAGAGTGCCGGAGGACTGGAGGAGTGCCTGTATAGTTCCGCTTTACAAGGGAAAGGGGGACTGGTGTGAGTGTAGTAGTTTCAGAGGGATCAGCTTGTTCAGTGTAGTTGGGAAGGCTTATGGGAGGGTCTTGGTTGAGAGAATTAGGAGAGGAACATAGGGAGTAATTGGTGAGGAATAGTGTGGTTCTAGGACAGGTAGGGGTTGTGTAGATCAGATTTTTTGGTAAGACAGATATGTGAGGAAGCTATAGGAAAAGTTAAGGATGTTTTTCTGGCTTTTATGCATCTGATAAAGGCTTATGACAGGGTAGACAGGAAGGTACTGTGGGAGGTACTGCAGATATATGGAATAGGAGGAAAGATGTTAAGAGCAGTCAAGAGTTTTTACGAGAGTAGTAGAGCTTGTGTTAGGATTAGAAATGGAGAGAGTGAATGATTTGAGGTAAAGGTGGGACTTCCCCAGGGATGTGCTATGTCGCCCTTGCTGTTCAATCTATACATAGATGGGGTGGTGCAAGAGGTGAATGCAAGGGTAGCGGGTCAGGGGTTGGAGATGGTTAAAGAAAATGGAGAAAAGTGGGAAATAAGCCAGTTGTTGTTTAACGACGACACTGCCCTTGTAGCAGGATCAGAAGAGGGATTGAGGAAGTTAGTGACAGAATTTGGGAAGGTGTGTGAAAGAAGGAAGCTAAAGATAAATGTGGGCAAAAGTAAGGTGATGAGATGTACAAGGGGAGAGAGTGACTGGCAGCAGGCTGGAAGTGAGCATTAAGGGTGAGAGACTGGAGGAAGTGGATAGTTTTAGATACTTGGGTGCGAATGTGGTAGGAAAGGGAGGAGTGGGGGTGGAGGTAGAATATAGATTGAGAGAAGCGAGTAAATGCCTTGGTGGATTATAAAGTGTAATGAGAAATAGACATCTGATAATGGATGCTAAGAGGAGGTTATATGAAGGAGTTATTGTGCCAACAGCACTGTACGGTGCAGAAACATGGAACATAAGAGAGGAAGAGAGAAGGAGTTTGAATGTGTTTGAGATGAAATATCTGAGAGGTATGATTGGGGTTACTAGGCTAGATAGAGTGAGAAATGAGGAGGTGAGGAGGAGAACAGGGGTGAAAAGGGAGCTGGGAGATAGGGTTGATGAAAGAGTATTAGGATGGTTTGGACACATGGAAATAGTGAGTGAAGAAAGATTAGTGAAAGAGGTGTGGAAGGCAGAGGTGGAAGAAGTGAATGTGAGGGGGCGTCCTAGGATGAGATGGATGGATGGGGTGAAAGGACGGGAGTGGACAGAAGATAGGGGTGAATGGAGAAGGGTTGTGTATGGATGATGCTGTGATGCATGAGGGGGAGTGGGTGAGGGATGCGGGGTGAGGAAGTATGTATGAGAAAAAAAAATGACGCAACCCGAAGGGATTTCTCCCCGTCTTCTTTTCTGCATGAGGGGACGGAGAGGGGGGGCGGGCACCGAATTTATGAGGCAGCCTTGCTGTGGATGTGCTGTGTCTTGCGACACTGCTTCTGACCCAGGGCAGTGGACAGGATGTTGGGATGTCACATCAATTGATTCGTTTCCAGAAACTACATATGACACTGTGACGACCATTTGCATTCTGGCGTTATCATGGATGTAGTTAGGAGCACTTTCGTCCTTACACCACCCCCGAGACAAAAATCTACTAGTAGTAGCTTAATACATATTAATATAACATAAGAAGATACGAGAAAAGTATAAAAAAAAGGAACGAAAAACAAGGAATTAACAGGAAGACCAGCTTAAGAGATCAGTACCTTAATTGTCTTTTCCAGTAATGTTGTTAACTCGAAACTTGTAGGCCTAAAGGGCTAAAACCCAACGAAGAAATTTTTCATTTCTACCTTTAAATGTAGATAAATACAAAAGAGGTTTGTGGTCAACTTCCAAAACAAAATATTTTCCACGAAGATAAAAATCAAACCTGGAGATGGAGAAAACAGCTGTAAGACATTCCCATTTAGGGTGGAATGTTTCTCCTCTTGATCAGGAAGTTTCCTACTGGCATAAGAGACTGTGTGAGGACATTCTTGATATACTGCAGTAGGACAGCTCCCAGACCTTGAATAGAAGCATCACTCCTTAGGACGAAGGTCACATTAGGATCAAGCAACCGCAAGATAGGATGTGAGGATATGGTAGCTTTTAAATGTCAAAAGCGCTCTAAAAGATCTTCGGTCCAAGGAAGAGGTTCTGGGCTAGTCTTCCTTAGCAGGTCAGATAATTGGCCGGTGTAGTTAGAAACCTGAGGGATAAATATTTTATAAAATAGAATAGACCAAGGAAAGTTCTAAATCATTTCCTTTGGTTGGTGGAAGTATGCTCGTTATGGCTTCAATCTTGCTATGCTGGGGTCGTTAAAAAATGTCCAACACGAAGCCTAGGTATTGGATGGAAGTAACACCAAACCGACTCTTGGAAGGCTTGACGATCAGATGGTGATACCATAGACGTTCAAAGACGCGACAGAGAGATTCAAGATGTTCATTCTAGTGTGCAGAGTATACAAAGATATTGTCAAAGTAAAAACACATTCGGTAAGGTAGCTAAAAATAGTCTCAGCAAGCAGATGTAGGTGGCACACGCCGTTGCCAATCCGAACGGCATTTGCCAAAATTCCACCAAACCTAGATGAGTGGGAAAAGCAGTCAGAACTTTGGCTCTGTCAGAAAGAGGTACCTGGTAGTAAGCCTTGCAGAGGTCTAGTTCACAGAAGTAATTAGCACCAGAGAACTTGTGAATATCTTTTTCCATACTGAAAGTAGGTTTGGGATGAAATTTAGTGACCGAATTTAGTTAGTGATAGCCTATGGCCATTTTGTTGGACCCATTAGATTTCCTTATCATAACGACAGATGAACGAAGAGAAGAGGAGGAGAGGAGGATAATCCCTTGTTGGGAAAGGGTCATAACCTTCTTCGCGAAGGCAGGCTTTAGAAAGATCAGCATTGGATACACCTTGGGTTGTATCCTGTCTGTAGTGGTTAGATTTGTGTCATGGGTAAAGGTGAACGTGCATCCGATTTCATTGAAAAAAACATCCTGGTATCTACCCATAAGTTTCTGAAGCTGGGATGATTGGTGCTAGTTTAGTTTTTCAACTTCAGCGCTGTGAGTAGAAGAGGGAAGTATACCATCAGGTGTTAAGGGCAACTGCAAACTAGGATCGTACTAAAGGTCTCCTTCCTAGATGACAGATACCTTGTTTATAAGTTCTTCCAGGGTAGAAGCTTTCTCCATTGCTTCTAAATGCTGAACATATGTCCTGCGGTGATATATATATATATATATATATATATATATATATATATATATATATATATATATATATATATATATATAATATTAGTATGGTAAAAACCGGGTCCCCGAGGACCCTCGATAAGATAATCTACTCCACCACACCTCTCCATTGCCTTATAGGGTCCGTTCCAAGTAACTAGTAGTTTACTGTTATCACTAGGCAGGAGTACCAGTATTTCATAACTGAACTTATATTGGCGGTATTGAGATTTAACGTCGAAATATGTCTTGTATAGGAAATTGCTAATGTCAACATATTGGGCAGCAATTTGAGAATATTCAGCCAGCTTCTCCTGCAATTCGATCACATACTGGAAGCTGGTCCTTTCATCTTCGCGGAAGGTACCATATTACCACAGATCTCTCAGAACAGAGAATGGACCTCTACCTGAACGACCATACAACATTTCGAAGGCTGAAAACCCAGTCCAGTCACACGGAAATTCTCTAAGGGCAAATAAGGTAGGAATTAGATACCTATCCCACTCATGTGGCTTCTCGGCACATAACATACGGAGAATAGCCTTTAGAAGCCCGTGCATTCTCTCGATCTTACCATTTTTACTGGGATGGTATGGGGTTGTGAAGATTGGTTTCACACCCATCAGCTTGTGAAGTTTGTTAATCAAGCTGGACATAAATTGGGTCCCATAGTCAGGCAGTATTTCTCGAGGAATCCCAACTCTCGAGAAAGCAGCAAGTCTTCAGTGACGGAGATGGAATCTATGCCTTTTATGGCTACAGTTTCATGAAATACAGTCGATGGCATTGCGGCCAAAAGGTTCAGTGACAATGGGCATAGATTGTAGTGGAATTGGTCATATCCGTACTTCTGCTGAAAAGCGTTGCACTTGTCAAAAGAGCAATAGAAAGCTCTTATGTCTGTTCCCATGCCAGGCAATAGAACTGTTCTGCGACCTTTACTTCAGCCTTCCGGAGGGAGAAGTGGCCAGCCAAGGGGCTATCATGAGCAACAGAGAGGATAATACGGTGACAATCACGGGAAGCAACCAAGATTGACTTGCCTACATTATGCGGACGATCAAAAGTTAAACACTTCCGGTAGAGTAGGCCGTCGACCACCACGATCTGGTAGGTAGACCCATTCCTCATTTGGTCAATTTCTTCCGAGGATGCTTTGGCTCTAGTAATAGAGAGCGTATCACACGAAACCTGAAGGTGACTGAAGTCATCAGTTGTCACAGAGAGGGGGTGTAGGGCATGCAGGGCTAAGGGGTGAATACGTTTAATTTGACCGGCTCTGGTCTGGACTGCACATGCTTGATAGGGTTCTGACGATGGCGAAGAGTCTCGTGTCGGACGTTTAATAGTAGAGTTCATGTTAGAGGAAATAAGTTCGTCATCAGCTGAGGAAGGCAAACATTCAAGGATATAAGAATCCTTATGTATTGGAGTGTTATCAATCAGGACAATGGCAAATTTAATTGGAGCTCTGACGGCGTCCGTCCAACCTTTATAATAAGAGCATATAAGGTAGCAAGACCCAAGAGGAAATGCATCCATTCGTCCCAAGTAGTCGGCAACGAAGACCTATCTACAGTTGGAGACATCAGCATCGGGTAACACATTATTGGATACGACCACACAGGAACAACCGTTGTCTCTAATGATGGTGGACATCCAAGTCCTGTTGATGGTACCAGAGGCTTGAAAATGAGTGACACTTCGATCGGGCAGGCAAAATCCTACCTTATATAGCTGCGTAGGAGACGAGACATCTTTAAAGGCACGGGGATTACTAGGGCAATGAGGACAAATGTGCCCAATCTCTCCACAACCGTGACATGTCACAGGTGATGGAAAGTCCTTTCGGCCGCTAGTAGAATTCGGTGGAACCTTAGGAGGAGACGGCCTGGAAGGTTGAGCAAACTTCCTAGAGGTAAGACCTGAAATTCGAGAAGGAGTAGGGTGAGTTGAAGTCCAATCATCAGCTAGTTGAATAGCATCCATTAAGGTAGTAGATCATTCTTTGATCAAGGATCAGAAAATCCATCAATTCTTCAAAACTGCTCTCAATTTTAGAAAATTCCAGCCACGCCTGGAATAGTCTGGTCAAATGGAAAGAGATGTGTTGAAATATTTCCCCTGTAGAAGTCTTAGTGTTTCGGAACTCGACCCGGTATCCGTCAGGAGTCTTGTTAAATTCGGATAATAAGGCTCTCCTTAACAGGTCATAGTTCCTGGTGATATCGGCGAACAGAAAAGTGTACATTTCAGCAGCCTTACCCTTAAGTAAACTTCCTAATCTCACTGCATAGCTATCTGGGCTCACCTCAAGTAACTCGGCAGCCCGTTCGAAACGGTTAAGGTAAGAAATGATATCTTCCCCATCCTGCAATAGAGGGAGCTTAGGACAACTTACCGGATTATTAAATTGAGTAGAAGTGGACTGTTGAGACGAAGAGACACGATCCAATTTGATGTCCTTGTCTGCGTCAATATTGGCCAGCTGGATCTTTGCCTCTTCCTTAGTTTGATGTTTAGCTAATCTGACTTTTCTTCAGCTTGAAGCTCAGCAAACCGGACCTTTCTTCTTCCTTATCTTGAAACTCAGCTTGCCGGACCTTTTTGTCTTCTTCTTTAGGTTGAAGTCCAGCCAGCTGGATCCTATTTCAGCATACTTTTTTGCGTTTATCACGCTCCAACGTTTGCTGTTGTATGACATATTGCACGATGTCTACCCCTGTTCCTTAAGCTCTCGAGTAGAAGATATCGTGACAAAAGAAAAAAACAGAAAATACAGAAATAAAAGATACAAGACAACAACAAAGGAACAAAACTACATTTATGACTACAAGCTACAATTCAACGTATATTGAAGTAAGTAGAGCGTTTAACTATATAAATTAAATAAGTGAAACCAGTATAGTTAAATAAACGACACCTCCTGCAAAGTGCTACAAGCAATACGTTTAAAAAAAAAAAACAGATAGAGCACAGCCGTATCAACAGAAACAATCAACAAGCCTCAAAGCAGAAGAGCCTAATATCTACGTAAACTAGGAACTCTCTTCCGTGCCACAGACAGTGAGTGCACGCTCAAAACGACTTACAAGCCTCAGCAGATAATAGCATCAATCCAGATGAGGTCACCAGTGTAAGGGCAAAATGAGGAACTATGTTGTTTTGGCCTATCAAGGAATATATATAATGCGATGAACTAGGGTCTCTCAGTTAATCTAGGAGGTGCTCATAACGTTTACTGTGATATACTAATAGTTGGAGAAAATCTATTAGTATATTGAACAAATACAACACAAAATAAGATAAGAACAGCAGAAAACAACCAATTACAGCACCCACACCGTAGCAAAATAGATACGCCCGCTGACAATTAGTAAAGGAATTAATAATCTTACGTCCCTTCTAGAAACAAGGGTCTAGATAATAAAAGACAATATAGGATGGATGTAAGTACAACTGAATTATCTGAACTACCTGTCAGAGAAGTAACCAGGCAATATAAATATATTGATGTTTTGGTAGGGGAAAAATCTTCGCGAGCCCATATGCAGACAATATCCTGGATGAGAATGGCGGAAGCAGGTAGTCTAGTAGACGTATAGAATGAGACTGGAAAAGTCTTGTCCAGAGGTTCACAGAAGTGTCAAAAGGGAGGGGATCACTGGTCGTCTCCTGTTTCGTTCTGCCTCTCAGTGGCGAGGGAATATTGGTATCTGTACCCAGAATATTTATGCCAGCGTGGCCACTGTCTTGTGCAAACCTCTACGTGTCATGACGTCACACCAATTGCGTCGTTTCCACAAACTACCAATGACGCTGTGACGACTATTTGCGTCCTGATACTATCAGAGATGTACTTAAGAGCATTTGCGTCCCTACACACGTACACACACACACACACACACACACACACACACACACACACACACACACACACACACACACACACACACACACACACACACACACACACACACACACACACACACACACACACACACACACACACACACACACACACACACACACATATGCGGAAAAACCACCAAGGAAAAAGATAAACTGATGACCAAACGCTTTCGTCTATTCAGACACCCTCAGGATACATAGAAATGAGAAAAGACACAAGAATATATACAGAGAGTATAAGGTCTGGAAGGGAACTGGGAAAGGTTGTGAGACTCTAATGTCGACCTGACCCGTTCGCGGCAGCGGGCGTTTGGGCCACTACATTTTTCACAATAAAATTGTCCAGTTTGTACATACCATGACTTAAATTTAAGTTATTGACAAATGTATCTTTGATCAGACTGGATTCTATTATATTTCTAGTCAAATATGACTTATTTTTAACAATTTCTTTAGCACCCTCCCAATTTATGCAATGATTAAAATCCCTTAGGTGAATAAATAATGCATTAGAAATTTGCCCACTCTTGACGCTATACTGATGTTGTTTTAACCTTACTTTTAATTCTTTTCCAGTCTGACCAATATAGCATTTGTCGCAATTTTTACATGGAATTGAATAGATGCATCCTTCTTCCTTATAAGGAGAGTTTTTAATTAAAAGACTTCTAACTGTATTGGAGTTCTTAAATGCCACTTGAATGTTGAAAGTCTTAAGAATATGAGGTAGTTTGACGAAATTCTCGTTGAAAGGCAGCACAAGTAGGTTTTTTACATTAAAGGTTTTACTAGCTTTTTCCTCGTAGAAAGATTTCTTTGCCGATTTATAAGAAATCCCTACGGGGTGCTTAGGATATTTTAATTTTGAAGCTATGTCAAATATTCTTAAGAGTTCATCATCCAAAAACTCCGGACTGCAAACTCTATGGGTTCTCAGAAACATTGATGATAACACTGACATCTATGTCCTGCAATGATAAGACGAGTAAAAATGTACGTATGAAAGGAGATTGGTGGGATGGTTGCGTTTACTATCTATCACTGACCCCAGTGATATTTGTGCTACGGAGATAAAAAGAAAGCAAAATACAATGCAAGCCAAGCCTGATTGCAAGACCAGGTCATGAAGATATTCATAAAATAGTGTAAGAATGAAGGTAACTGGAAAAGCATTCATGAATATAAGAAAATAAGCTTAATGGTGTGAACAACAGTATGAACATGCAAAAAATAGGTATTGTTTCCATTCACTAGGCAAGAATATACACTATATAAACCTGTTGCTCGATTTCTAAGATTATAACGAGGAAGGGGAACTGGAGGTTTTGATTGAGAGGATTGTTGATGGTCCCCTATTGTAGGAATAGTGTGATTCTGCTAAGGAACGGTCTCTATGTTGAAGCCGCGGTGCAAAGTTGATATGGTTTTTATGCAAGATAGTCTCCGTAAGATCGTGCAAATTTAGTGCTTTAACTTTGTTCATTGACTTATGTCCAATGATACAATAGGGTCCAGAGAAATTAGGGGAGAGCTTCAAGGTGGGGGTCTGGTTAAGGGTGCAATCAGTGTCTCCAATTTAAAGGTTGCAAGTTCTTGCTGGTTTGTTATGCAAGCGGACCATTTCGTCCTTAGATGAAGAGTATTATGTGTTCTTTTGAACAAATTATTGAAATCTGCTACTTCGACCTTTACATAATCATTAAAGTTGTAAGTGGTGGGTAGCTCTGAAAGAAGAAGATCATAAGGGAACCGTTTGTCCGAGCCAAAGAGGACAAAATGAGGAGATTCCGATATTGACTTCTTAATGGAACTATTTATGCAAGCTTGAATCATGGGGACATGTTCATCCCAAGAAGGGTGAAGATCAGAAGCAAGATGTTGTAAAACATTGAGAATCTTTATATTCTGGCGTTCAACTAAGCCATTTGAACTAGGATGATAAGCATTATTGTTGCATTTCTTTATGTGAAAGTATTTACAGATTAGCGAAACAATCTCATCGTTGAATTCAGTCCTGTTGTCCGAAATCAGAGTTTTGGGTGTCGTGAAGGGGCATATGAGTTTGTCAATGAGTGTCTTTCCTACGTATTATGCTGTTTTATCTGGTAGTGGTGAAAGAGTAGAGAAACGGAAAAATGGTCGACACAAAGAGATACTGGTTTTCAGTATGTGTAAGTGGTTACCTGAGGAGATCAAGAGAGACTGTGTCGAAAGATTTAAAAGGTGTAGGATAAGTTCGGATTGGAACGTGACCGCTTATATGACCTTTGTGAATTGCGCAAGTGTGGGAAGCGTCAATGTAAGCGTGTATATTTTTCCTCATGGTTAACCAGAAAAAGTGCAATCTGGTTTGTGTAGCACATTTATCCTTGCCAGGGTGTACAACAATAGGTGAATCGTGTATAAGCTTTAAAGCTTATACTACAAGGTGAAACACTGATCTGTTAGGTTCATGTTTGTTAGTTAGTATTGCTTTGTAATGCAGAATGTTATCCACTATCGTGTAGTTGTCGATATCTGTATATTCGAGGAAGTATATGACACTTTCCAAAGAGGGTCTGATTTCTGCGCTGCGGCAATGCGCGCTCGTGTAAGGTTTACTGAAAGAGGATTCTGAGTGATTGTCGTAATATGGAGATTGAGAGCGTTTGCAACTAGGTTTGCTTTTCCTTGAACAAAATAAAATGTGGGCATGAACTCTTGTATGGTAAGGAACCAGCGTGCAAGTTTTCCTGGCAAGTTCTTGCCTTTGAAGACATATAAAATTGGTTGATGATTTTTGCATATGTGTATCTCGTAACCAAGGATGATCTCTTTGACATGTTTGAGTGCGTAAATGACTGTTAATGCTTTAGTGTCTGCGTCTGAGTAATTTCGTTTGTGTTTGTTTAGTGTGCGACTCGCATAGGCAATTGGTCTAAATTTTGTGCCATGGTGTTGCATGAGGACTGCACCAAGGCCTGTGTAGGACGCATCAGTGTAAATTATGGAATGAAGATTGTCGTTTGGGAAGGCAAGGACAGGTGGTTAAGGCTTTCTTTAAGTCTTTTAATGCTTTCCCTTGGTCAGGTGTCCAAATGAAGGGTGTGTCCTTCTTAAGGAGTGATGTTAAAGGTGCTGCTATACTAGCGTAACCTTGAATGTAACGTCTGTAAAAACCTGATAGACCAAGGAATGAACGTATGTGTTCTACAGAAGTAGGGCGTGGAAAATCTATGACTGCATTGACCTTGTCCTGCGAGGTTAAAATTCCTTGTGAATTAGGGGCATGCTCTAGGAAGTGTATTTTTTCTGGGAAAAAAACACTTCTTAAGCTTCATTTTGAGACCTGCCTGTTCTAGTTGCGAGAGAACAGTCTGTAGAGTGTGTAGATGTTCGGTAACGGATTTAGGAGCGATGACCATGTCATCGAGGTACATAAGCACTGAATGACCTAGGAGGCCTGCAGGTACTGCGTGCTTGAGTCATGTAAATACTGAGGGCTGATACGAGACCCATGGCGAGTCGTTTGAAGTGATAGTGGCATGCGGCTGTGCTAAAAGCTGTTAGAGGCCTAGACTGTGGGACAAGGGGTATCTGGAAATATCCGAAATAAGGTCTAAGGTCGTGAACACTACGTTGTTTTCACCGACGGAGTGAAGGAGATCTTGTAAGATAGGAATTGTGTGGCTTTCTGGCTTGGTTAGCTCATTCAACTCTCTGGATTTTACTGCATGGTAGAAGGAACCATCGCGTTTGGGGACAACAAAGAAGGGGAAGTTCCATTCACTGGTGGATGCTTTAATTATATATTGTGCAATCATGTCTTGGATAAGGTTATCTACAATAATGCGTTTGCTGTGTGGTAACCTGTATGCGTGAATGTAACATGGTTTAGAGTTCTCACGAAGGGGTATATGATGCTGATTAAGATTAATGACTCCATGGGGTTCACCTTGAGTGGCAATGGTACGTCTGAACTTGTTGCAAAGCGCAAGCAAGTCTGCTTGTGCATAAGGGAAGTCAATTTGGTTAAGCTCAATCAAAATACAAGTATGACCTTTATTTGACGTAGAGTTGATGGCTGAAAATAGGGAAATGCCATTGACACGGCAAGTTTCTGGCATACAGAGTACATCAGTGTCTTGTACTTGGAAAACTCGATTGTATATCTTTGTATATTCACGAGGAAACAACGTGTTTGGGCTGATAAGCACTGCGTAAGTGTGTTTGAAGGTAGGTAACACTTCCGAGACTGGGGCGGATTGCGTGTTGAGGGGCAAGAAATGGTCCTCAGACGGTGAAAGACCAACGTTATTCACTGGATGTTTTGTCTTTAGTTTCGCTGAGTTTGACATGCGGAAAGAGTTTGCATGTCTGTTACGCTTGGAATGTATAACTACAGCTGGTAGTGAAGTGGAAGAGTTAGAGTCGTGGGAATGTGTGTGTGCCGGTGCCATCTGAGTTAAAAGCTGCTGTATCCTTGTGTGATGAAGCAGAGTTAGTTTGAGCAGTTATGCTAGATTTAATTGGCGTTAAATCAGTTTTTTCCTGCTCGGCCACATTGATGTGGTTGACTTTGTAGGAATTTGCTTATGGCAATGCAGGGGAGGAAGTGATTAGCATAAATGATGCCATGTTGAGCAGGGTAAATGAGGATATCAGAAGGGAAATAGACTTCAGCCACGTAGGTGATTGGAATGGCTGGGCACTCATCTTTGAAGCTAATGTCTAGTAAAAATTTACCAGTGATTGAGAAGGGTACACCATCTACATTGCAAAGGTTGACGTTGAGGGGCTCCAAAATGGTGACACGTTTTGTTTTAGTGCGGAATCTGTGGAACTGTGTAGTGTTATGGTGTTAACTGGGGAGCCCGTACCGAGAAATATTTTCACTTTGGTGTTACTAGACTTAGCATTGGAAGTTAAGGAATCTGTAGACATGTCTGGGATATCCAGGGTGTGTTCCGGTAGAGTTGAAAACGGAATATCTTTGTATGGGGTAACTGTTCTGGGTGTGCACTGAGTCTTTGTATCCTGTAGTCATAAGGGAGATGTGTTACGTGAATGTTTTGCGGGAGATGTGTTACGTGAATGTCTTGCAGGAGATGTGTTACGTGACTGTTTATCAAGAGTTGTGGTAAGTGAATGGCTAGTAGGAGAGATATCTGGGGATTTTTGTCTGCGGTGTCTCCGTGCTAGGAGCACACGGCAATGATCAGTTGTGTGAAAACAAGTACTATGATTCTCGCAGTATCGGTTCGGTTGCAACAGGTATCTGTGATAACACGCGTTACCGAAGTGTCCTGGTTTGTAGCAGTATGTACAAAACAGTTGTGTCCTTGAGGGAAAGCGTTGTCGTGAGTGATGTCGCGTGCGTTATGTATGTCTTGCTCTTGTGTTATGTGGGGGGGGGGATACCGTATGACCTGTGCTATCGTGTGTGTTTTTGCCATGGGTAGCAATTTTTTTTTTTTTTTTTTTTTTTTTTTTATCTGAGTGATAACTTGTTCCGTGTTAGAGAATTTCTTAGAGAATTCGCCTAATGTGATACCTGGTGTGAATGTAATGGCGCTGGCTTTCTGGAGTGTGTCTGAGTTTAATTGTGAGAGATGGTGAAAATATACAATGAAGGAAATTACGTTATCCAGTGAAATTGTGTTGAGATCCAGTCTGAGTTTTTGAGAGTTTCTCTGAATTTGCTTTTAAATACTGAAGCTATTTTGACTGCTCTTTCTTTAGTGGTGTGTGGATCATGATTGTACGTTTTTGCAAGTGAGTATAGGGGGGAAAGTGCTCCAAGTGAATGTGTTTCCTCAAACAAGTCAGACTGAATGACGTCACCAGCTAAAGTTTCGTGTTTGTCTATTTTGAATGTTAAGATTGATATCTTTATTTTGTCGTCTGTGACATTCCTACGTAGTATTTCTGAGTGAATTTCAGTGAGGAAGGTGTGTACAAGAATGTTCCTGCCGTTCGAGTGGTAAACTTGCCTTGTTCCTAATGAATGTAATGAGGTTCTGTGTTGTTATGGTGTTGTGACCAGGAGTTGAATTATCTGAGGAGTTGGCAGTGAATGTAACATCGAGGGGGGTACATGGTTGGTAAAGACGTAGCTTGGTTTCCTGTATAGGGTCAATTTGTCGAGTCAAAGAGGGCTTTGGACAAGTTCATTTATTAAGAAATACTATGTGTGGAGACTGTGTTACTCCTAGGTGGCTCTGAGAACGGAAAAATATCTACTTAACCAATGTGATGTTGGAGTACTAAAGTGATGGGGCTGCAGCAGGGCGAGAAGATGAAAGGATGCACTGCTGGAAACAGGGGAATCAATTAGTAAGTGGTTGTAGAAATAAGTTAGACTATATGCACTTAAGATGTCTGTATTATACAAAAAATGAAATAAAGGTGAAAGAGATTCTTGCGCAGCTTAAAGTCGGTGTGTTCAGAGTGGAATGACCGTTGGCTGGTAGCTGCCGCGACAATATCTGGCACGTGTAGAGGTGATTGGGCGGATTGTGAGGTGGAGGTGATCCGACACGTGCAGTGGCGAAGAAGGGTAGCCCAACGTCTGTGCTTCGTATCATAGTTGCTTGAGGTGGGCGAAACAGCGAAGAGCGTCGGTGATTTTGTCTCGTAAGTGGAAAGCTGTAAGGTGCTTCGAAGTAATTAGTGGTGCACTGTTGCTTTCATGTCCACGGCTGTAGAAGTTAGTGTAGATTCAAATCCCTCTGCTGGTCTCCAGGATGTAGGTGTAAGTTTCGTAGTGAGGTAGTCGTAGTCCTTCCACTGCCCATCAGAATGTAGGTTGTGGTACTCTACATTTGGAATTGGTGGTGAAAGAAACTCTGACGGAGTTTTTGTCTTTAATTCTCCAAGTCTAGATCTAACTACAACAAACACGGCAAGCCCCTAGGTAGGTTCGGAGTATTGTCTGACACTTATTATCTACATATGTACAGTTGACATATCATAGTAAAGATTAACAGGGTTTCGTCGCGTCGGTTGAGATGTCGGCCGATATTGTGCAGGTGGCTTGACCCGAGACGCAGCTGGGCTCTTTGTCCAAGTAGACCTTTTGACCTGAGACAACGAGAATCTATTGTTGTCCAAAAAGCGTTGTCGCAAAGGTCGGTTAGCTTGGTCACATAACAATGGATGTCCCTAGGGAGATTTGTAGCTCTTCGTCGACACCACATCTTGTAGCATATGAGGATGTGAGCGCGTGTGCACGCCATCGAATTGTTGCATACGTTGAAAACAGAGATGATTACACACACACACACACACACACACACACACACACACACACACACACACACACACACACACACACACACACACACATACATAACACGACTCGGTGGCGTAGTTGGTAGACACTGAGCTGCCACAATAGTGGCCCGCACCTCATGGTTCGAATCCTGCCCAGGACCGAAATTATTTCGGTACCGCTGCGCTTCGGCTCGTTACTCTGACTCTCGTGGGCGGGGAGTTGGGTGTGTGTGTGTGTGTGCAAGGTCATAGCATTACCCATAGATCGGACCTACGAGCTCTGAGCTCTCTTCCAGGAGGGAAATAGCTGTCGATCACGAGTCCAACACGTGATCCAAAGACCAAGTGAATATACACACACACACACACACACACACACACACACACACACACACACACACACACACACACACACACACACACACATATATATATATATATATATATATGTATATATATATGTATATATAAATATACATATATATATATATGTATATACGCAGACACACACACACACATACATATATATATATATATATATATATATATGTGTGTGTGTGTGTGTTTCTGTGTTCGTGTGTGTATAAACGAATATATACACATATGCATGCATATATATATATATATATATATATGTATATATATATATATACATATATGTGTATATATATATATACATATATATATATATATATATATATATATATATATATATACAACTACAAAGTAATGTCGTAACACATTAGTAAATTTCAACAAAAACCCACTGTGTTGGATAAGAATAAATGAAGTAAATAGATTCCATATATTTCGATCACGGACTGTAATCCTCTTCAGTGGAATACAGAGTAGAGGAGCAAAAGGCATATCTTATAAACAGTGGAATACAGAGTAGAAATATATGGAATCTATTTACTTCATTTCTTCTTATCCAACACAGTGGATTTTTGTTGAAATATATATATATACATATACATATATATATTTATAATATATATATATATATGTATATATATATATATATATATATATATGTGTGTGTGTGTGTGTGTGTGTGTGTGTGTGTGTGTGTGTGTGTGTGTGTGTGTGTGTGTGTGTGTGTGTGTGTGTGTGTGTGTGTGTGTGTGTGTGTGTGTGTGTGTGTGTGTGTGTGTGTGTGTGTGTGTGTACATTTGTATGTGTGTATTTCTGAAAGTATACTATATATTTTTTGTTCGCTTGTATCTATGTCTAAATCTAAACATATATTATATGGTATTATATATAAAATACATAATATATAATATATATATATACATATATATATACTTATATACATATATACATATATAAATATATATATATACATATATACATATACATACATATACATATATACATATACACATATATACATATATACATATACACATATACACATATATACATATATATATATGCATATATATATGCATATATATATATATATATATATATATATAGTTACGACTACAGGCTCGTCGTAGTGAAGATTTCATTCAGACGCACATGCGCACATGTGCGTATGTGTAACTTGGACTATGCCGGCCGTTCCCACGATAGGCTTGGTGGACTCTCGGCATCCAACTGTCGGTAATCGACGTAAGAATACTGTTAAAGTGATTAATTATATATTTATGATGTATTCCATTCTTTTTGTGTTCTGTCAAGCATATTCTATACATTGTATATAGATTTATGTATGTATATTGTCTTGTGGATCTCTCTTGTCAATCTTACGAATTGATTTACGTAAGATAAGAGAAATTATATATTCTTTTAGTCTTCGGACGCCGGTGAGAAAGATCTGTGTCTACGTGAGGTAAATCGACGTCTAGAGACTCTTAAAGTGATGAATTCTATTCATCGGACGTATTTCGTTTTTTTGTGCTTTGACAAACTATTCCATACTTTGCATATAGATTTATGTATGTATATTATTTTGTGGATCTATCTTGTCAATCATAGGAATTGATTTACGTAAGATTAAGATAAATTGCACATTACCGTTGTATTCGGACGCCGAAACACCGGCGTGAGAACGTGCATAGCTTACGCGCACTCTGGAAATAATCATGTGAACCAATATTTTGGCAACTGCGTCCCTAACTTACATTTACGTACGTATAGATATTCATATAAAAACTATTAAGTTTCTGCTTATCTAAGATTGACAAGGTAACTTTATCAAATATTATTTTCTATTCATTGATGTAAAGAATATCCGTGTATGTACTAGGAAGTATTCCTAAACACTCTTGTTAATCGTCGCGTCTAGCGACACTTGGCATCTCTCCGGATCTTACGGAGAAGAGTCTATATATATCATTGCTTGTAACGGTCAAGCTGGACTCTGCTTATCGGAGCTTCCCATGCACTCGTCCACTACGTTGGACTTAGACCTTATAGTCGTAGTTTCATCTCGACTTGTATTTTCTCGAATCATTCTGGTCTCTGCTTAAACCAGAGTCCCATTGCACTAATCTCATATCTTAGTCTAGCTTTGCTAGAACTCGTCCACTTTGTTGGACTTAGACTTTTAGTCGTAGAATTTTCTCGACTTTGTAATATTTACGTAAATTATTACGTAGGACTTAGTTTCCATTCTGTTGGTCGATATTTCTCGACCTTACCACATATTGTCTTTAAGACTATTTTTTCTTTATTGAATGTCGATATTTGATCGACACTTATATATATACGTGTCTTGGCAATATTAGCCTTTTATGTTATGTGAATTTACGTGTTTCGGACATTGTACTTTTCGCTAGTTTTGGTGACTTCTATTTTTCGATCTTGTTTATTTGTATTTTTTTTTTTTAAGGAAATAATCATTCTTAAGCAGAACTCTAGTTTTGAACCTGGCCCTTCCCCATAGACGTCACAATATATATATATATCAAAGAGTTTTTCCCTTCTACAAGGGAAGTAGCCAAAGTCAAAGGCATAAATCCATTCACACCCATTTGATCTCCTCAGAGTCCACAACCATTCCCTTCCTCTTGCCAATTGGCTGGCTCAGAAGCAATGTAATAAGACACAACACATCCAGAGCAAGGCCACTTCATTTAATCGGCGAACCCTTTTCCCGCCACCTTGGGCTGCGTCAAAATATCATACATACATCCTTCCTCATCCCCTATCCCCCACACACATCCATCCATGCATCATATCATAGTCCATACACAGCCATTCTCTACTCACCATTATCTTCTGTATTCTTGCTTCCTTCCTCAACAAACATTTCCCCCTATAATAAAGCCCCTTCTACTCCATTTCTATCTCATCCTTGGTAGCCCCTTCGTGTTCATTCCCTCTAAATCTACATTCTATATGCTATATCTAGTACATAATATGTGGCAATAAAATATACAATAAACAATTAATAATATTAATATGTTATATACGGTACATAAAACAATACGTAATATATAATTCGAACAATATAAAAGATAACATATATAATATAATATATAATACAATATGAAAAACATAACATATAATTTATAATTTGTAATATATAATATATAATACATAATGTATAATATATGATATATAGTATATAGTATATAATATATAATATTTAATATATAATATATAATATATAATATATATGTAATATATAATATATAATATATAATATATAATATGTAATACATAATATATAATATATAATATATATATATAATATATGATATATAATATATAATATATAATATATAATATATAATATATAATATATAATATATAATATATGATATATAATATATATATATAATATATAATGTTTAATATATAATATATATATAATATATAATATATAATATATAATATATAATATATAATATATAATATATAATATATAATATATAATATATATGTAATATATAATATATAATATATAATATTTAATATATAATATATAATATATAATATATAATATATAATATATATATATATATGATATATAATATATAATATATAATACATAACATATATAACATATAATATATAATATATAATATATAATATATAATATATAATATATAATACATAATATATAATATATAATATATAGTATATAATATATAATATATAATATATAATATAGAATATAGAATATAGAATATAGAATATAGAATATATCATAGATATATAATATATAACATATGATATATAATATATAATATACAATATATAATATATAATGTATAATATATATAATATATAACATATAATAATCTATATTATATAAAATATAATATATACTATATAATATACAATATATAATATACAATATATAATATATAATATACAATATACAATATATATTATATATTATATAATATATAATATATAATATATGATATATAATATATAATATATAATATATAATACATAATACATAATATATAATATATAATATATAATAAATGATATATAATATGTTAATATATAATATATATATATATATAGTATATATATATAATATATAATATATAATATATAATATATAATATATAATATATAATATGATATATTATATATAATATATAATATATAATATATAATATATAATATATAATATATAATATATAATATATAATATATAATATATAATATATAGTATACAATATGTAATATATAATATATAATATATAATATGTAGTATATAATACATAATACATAATATATAATATATAATATATAATATATAATATATAATATATAATATATAATATATAATATATAATATATAATATATAACATATAATATATAATATATAATATTTTGTAATACATAATATGTGAGATTAGATATGGAATATATAACGCAATGTAATACTAATGAAGTACATAATATATTGTAGAATATATACTACACAATTTATCTTACATTATGTATAAGACAATAACTTATTTGTAATAGACTTTATGTAATACATAACACGTACTGCATAATTGATAATACGTAATATACAATGTTTTGGCCATGATATATTTACGGACCCGTCTAACGTCAAGACTTAATATTTACCTATATATTATACATGTACGCGTGTGTACTCATGTGTACATTGACGTGATGCGAAAGTATGCCGGCTTTCCCACGATCTTTCTCATGCAGCGCCTACGCTTGCAACCGCCAGGCCGGCGTACGAAGGAGTCAAATTTAGTCTGTTACCTTTATATACGTATTTGTTTCTTATGTTGTATTTGGTCAATGTGATTCAATCAATATATATGGATTTATGTATGTGTATTATCTTGTGGATCTGTCTTGTCAATCATGGGAACTGCTTAACGTAATATTAGGAAAAAAAAATTTTCTTGGGTTTCGTATCAGCCCGCTAATTGTGTGGGAAACATGATTATTTGTCACCTGTGCGCCTGCTTTCCCGGCGCGCGCCTAATCCACAGAATAAATGCGTGGGAACAGAGAATTTCGCAATAGCGTATTTCCGCCTCTTTCCACGTATCTATTATTGTCTATTTAGTCATCATAAAAAAATTCAAGTTTCTTCTTGTAACTAAGATTAGCAGGGTAACATTATTATTTGTTATTTGTATGACTCATATTGTAATGAATATGTCCATGGATATATTCTAATTCTTTTATGTTCACTGCCTATGGCAACATTTGGCAGCTCTTTCGTTGGCTCGTCAGGAAGGTATATATATGTCTTTTGTAACCGTCAAAAGAGCTCTGTCTTTTTGCGGAGTCCTTCTCTATATAACCCATTTCATTGCTGGCCTTATACTTAAAATTTTCCTCTTTGTAGGACTTAGAATACTCTTGTCAAGTCGATACATTTGTCGACTTTGAATACTTACGTGTGTATGTCCTGGCGACTTTAGCCATTCGTATTCTACAGGACTCATTGTCTTGTTCTATTATTTACATTTGTACTATTTTGGCAAAACATTTGATATTGTGTGCATTTCTATGTATGGGATTTTTATACTACTGTGCTCGCTTGGCGACCTCTGTCTTTCGATCTTGTTTATTTTTGAGAAGGAAATAATTACTTATATTTTCTAATAACACCTATAGTTTTATGAACCTGGCTTTTCTTCCCTAGTCGTCACAATATGTAATATACAATAGATAAAATCTTACCTAATGTATAATTTATTCTGTATATTGTATATACATAATTGTTTTGTTTTTTATCAGGGTAAATCTAAATTTTCATTTGGTGATCATAGTTTGTTTGTGTTTTTAATGAGTGATAATTGAGTGAATACTTTTCCTCTTAATATATAATTTTGTATTCTATATAATTTTCTCTTTGGCACTAAACCAGTGAATAGTTTGTGGTTGTTCATTCTTTTTCCTTTATATCATCTATTTGTTAAACCTTTGTATTTCTTTCTAATGATAGATATATGTGTATGTGCAAACTATCAAAGATTAGAGAGAGAGAGAAATAAAGGAAAAAGCATTGGAAAAATGAAGGGATTTCGTGCAAAAGATGCCGAAAGGAATGAAGTCAATGAAAGGAAGGGTTTGGGGAAAGGCTGTGACGCATTAGAAATGGATTTGCGAAAAGATTAGAGGAGAGGACCAAGAAATAAGCCAATGAAAAAAGCCAAACGGATGTGAAGATAGAACAGGGAAAGAAAGATACCTTGAAAAAAAGAAAAGAAAATGAGATGAGTGGGGCTAGATGAAAAGAAGGGGCATCGAGCTGTATTAAATGTAAATTATATTAAAAAGTTGCAAGAAGCAAAGAACAAAGAGCGTGAGGGGATACGAAAGAATATTGAGGCATATATTGTACAAGAACAATATACAGAGAATATTAATGAACACAAAAGACAAACTAAAGTATGTCACAAGATAGTTAACATAATAAATATGTTAAAAGCAAAATCAGTATGTCTTGGGTGAAGTATAATACATACAATGAGGTACACGAGGCACTCAAAATGATTAGAGGTGTGTGGCAAAATCGGAACAGAATGAAAGAATAAATGAAAAAATACAAAGAGTTTTATTTGAGGACAAGGATGGATTACTGTGATGAGAGGAGAGACAGGAATAGAAGGGAATGGGCAAGAAAAAAAATGAAAGTGAGACAGTGGATGAGTGGGCAAAGATTACGAGGAAGAAAAAAAAAAGACAAAAAAAAAGAAGAAGATAAAGACAAATAGAAGGAAGAGGAGAAGAAGGAAATAGGAAGTGATGGACACAGAAGACCAGCAGGAGGAGGAGGAGAAGAAGGCCAGAGAGAGTGAGAGAAGAGGAGAGTGAGGGTGGAGATCAATACACAGTAATAAGAATAAAGCTTGCGCAAGGATGTCGATGAGGGAGAAGAGGAGTAGGAAGATGAAAAGGAGGGGGATATTTAAGAGGAGGACGATGTGGAAGAGATGATGGTTGCACAGAAGGCAAAGGAAAGGGAAATAGATATAGAGGTAGAGGAGGAGGAAGATGAAGTGAAAGATGGTGCGAGGTAGGGTCGAGGGAAGTAGTAGATGTGATTTTAGAAGAGTAGTAGTTAAAGATGGA
>NC_134789.1:26251226-26256226 GCF_046742065.1 Oratosquilla oratoria
GGGGGAAGGCCAAAAGGGGAAGAGGAAGGGAAGAGCAAGAGGAAGGGGAAGGGCGAAAGGGAAGTGGGGAAGGGAAAGGGAAGGGGAAAGGGGCAAGGGGAAGGGGAAGGGGAAGGGGAAGGGCGTAAGGGCAAGGGGAAGGGGAGGGATGGGGAAGGGGAAGGGGATGGGAAGGGAAGGGGGAAGGGGAAGGGGAAGGGGATGGGAAGGGGAAGGGGAAGGGGAAGGGGAAGGGGAAGGGGAAGAGGAAGGGAAAGGGGAAGGGGAAATGGAAAGAGGAACAAGAAGAGGAGAGAAGGGAAATTAGAGGGTGAATAGGAGAGGGAGGGGGAGGGAAAAGGGAAGAAGAACGGGAAAGAGGGAAGTGAAAGGGGAAATGGAAGAAGGAACAAGAAGGGGAAGTAAAGAGAATGGGAAGGGGAAGGAGAAGAGGAAAGCGAGAGGGGAAATGGAAGAGGGAACAAGAAAGGGGAAGGAAGGAGAAGGGGATAAGGGAGGGGAAAGAGAAAAATAACGGGAAAAGGAAAAGAATGGAAAAGAAGAAGACGAAGTGTGAGGGAAGAGTTGGGAGGAATGAGTGGAGAATGGAAAAGAGAAAGAGGAAAGGTAAATGAAGGGAAAGGGGGAAAGGAAGCAAAATTGAAAGGAAAAGTCAAAAGGAAGGAAGAAAAGGGAAGGGTGAGGGAAATTGGAAAGGGTATTGGGAAAGGGAGGGAAATGATAAAGGTAAGGGGAAGAGTATGAATAATAAGAGGATAGGTAATAGGGATGAAGAGAAAGAAGAAATAATTGATAATGATGGGAAAAGGGAAAGAAGGAAAGGGAAAGTAATAGACAAAGAAAATTTGAAATGGACAAGTGAAAAGATAGAGATAAGGAAGGAATAGACGGGATAGAAAATTGAAGGGGAATGGAAAGAGGAACGGGAAATAAAAAGGGAAATGTATAATAAAGAGGAAGGGACAGAGGAAAGGGGAAGGAGAGAAGGGAAGAAAATAACAAGTTGAATAGAAAGGGAAAAGTGAAGGGGAAGGGAAGAGAGACGGGGGAAGAGGACAGAGATGAGGAAAATTGAGGTGAAGAAGAAGGAATTGGGAAAAGGAAGGAAGAAAGAGTAAGGAAAGAAGAAAAGGAAAGAGGTGGGATAAGAAAATCTTATATAAGGGAAAATGTAAAGGAAAATGAAAAAGGAAGGAAAAGGGAGAGGAAGGAGGAGGGACAGGGGAAGGGAAGGAGGAATTATAATGGGAAGGGCTAAAAGGAAAGGCAAGGGGAAATACAAAAGAAAAGGGAATGAAAAGAAGAGGGGAGGAGAAGAGGAGGAGGGTATAGGGAAGAGGATCGTGAAGGGGAAGGGAAAGGGCAATTGTCATGGAAAGGGACAGAGGAAAGGGCAGGGCAAGGGAAAGAAAATGCGAAAGAAACGGATGAAGGGGATGGGGAAAGGGAAGTGAAATGAAAGGGAAATGGGGAAGGGAAGGGGAAAAGGAAGGGGAAAGAAAAAGTAAAAGGTAAAATCGAAGGGTAAGTGCAAGGGCAAAAAGAAGGGAAACGGCAAGGGAAACGAATATGACAAAGAAGGGGAAACGGAAATGCAAGTGGAAGGGAAATGGAGGGATGAAGGAACAAAGGGAGAGGAAGAGGAAAGGAAAAGAGAAGGAGGAAGGAGGAAGGCGAAAGGAAAGAGAGGGGTAGGGGAGGAGAGGGGGAAGGGGAAGGAGAAAGGTAAGAGGAAGGAGGAGGAGAATGGGAAGGGAAAAGGAAAGGGAAAGGAGAAATAGGGGGTGAAGTTGAAGGAAAAAGGGGGAGAATGAAAAAGAGAAGGAGAAGGGGAAGGTAAAAGAAAAGAAGGAGAGGAGGAGGAAAGATGAGAGAAGAAGAAGGGAAGTGGAAAGGAAAGGGAAAGGGGAAGAGATCTGGAAGGAGGAAGGGAAAGAAAGAAGAAGGAGAAATGAAAGGGAAAGTGAAGGAATAGGAAACGTGGAGGCGAGAGAAAGGGGAAAAGAAAGAGGAAATGTAAAAGAGAGGCCGAGAGAATGGACAAAATGAAAATGAAAGGGAAAGGAAAATAGAATAGGGAGAGGAAGGAGAAAGGAAGAGGGAAGGAAATGAGAAAGAGAAAGGGAAGGGTAAGTAAGAGAAAGGAGAGCGGAAGAGGAAGAGAAACGTGAAGGGAGGGCGAAAATAACAGAAAGGGAAAAGGAATGGATAAAGGTAAAAAAAAGGAAAAGGAAAGAAATGATAAAGGAATGGGGAAGGAATTAGGATTGGGAAGGGGAAGGGAATTGGGATTAATGGGAAGAAAGAAAAAGAAAAAGGAAGTGAAATAAGGTGGGGAAGGGAAAAGAGAAGATGGAAAGTGAAAGAGGGTGGGGGACGAAAAGGAGAAGATGAAAAGAAGAAATGAAGAATAAAGATAAGTGGAAAAGAAGTGGAGAGGGGATAAGGGAATGTTAAGGAAAATGTGAAGAGGGAAGAGAAAGGGAAGGAAAACAAAAATGGGGGAAGGAAAAATGAAAGAAATAGGAAAGAGAAAGTGAAATAGACAGGAATAGGAGAGAAAAAAAGAAAGGAGAAATAGAATTGGAAGTGTAAAAGAAAAGGAGAATGAAAGAAAAAGAGGATAGGCAAGGTGAATGGAAACGGGATTGGGATTGGGAAAAGGAAGGGGAAAGATTAGGTGAAGGTAAAGTTTAAGTAGAAGAGAAGAGAAAGATGTAGTGGAAAGGGAATAGGATAGCAAAAGAGAAGGGAAAGAGAAAGGGCTAGGGGCAGTAGAAAAGATAAAAGAAAGAAATACGAAATTAAGGGGATAACAAAAGGAAAGGGGAAAGGGAAGGGAAAGGGGAAGAGAAAGGGGAAAAGGAAGAAGAAGAAGAAGAGAAGTGAAAAGGGATGAGGAAAGAAAGGGAAAGGGAAGGGGAAGGGAAGGGAAAGGGGAAAAGGAAGGAGAAGAGAAGTGAGAAGGGATGAAGAAAGAAAGGGAAAGGCAAAGTAAGGAGAAGATGTAGAGGGGTTTCAGGCGTTACGTGGTGCTTGATTGAGTTGTTAGTGTATAGGAGTCGATAAGTGATATGAAGCGTGTGAGAGAATGAGGCCAAGAAAATACTCTTGAGGCGAAAGACGAAGGAGAGAAGAAATGAAAAAGGGGAGGAAGTAGGAAAGGTAAAAGGGAAGACAGGGAAGAAGCAAGGTGGAAAGGAAGGGGCAAAGGGGAGGGCAAAAGGAAAATAAGGAGATGCATATAATAAGGGAAGGAGATGGGGTGGAGGGAGAAAAGAATATAGGAAGGATGTAAGGAGGTAGTGAAGTAAGGAGTATAGGAAGGAAAGAAGGAAGGAAGGGAGATAGGGAGGAAAAGGAAATAAAAGGTGAGAGGTAAAAGAGGAAAGAGACAGGGAGGGAAGGAAGAGAGGGAGGATAGGGTAAAGAAAGAAAGAGAGAGGTAAGTAGAGGGAGAGGGAGGGTAAGGGAGAAGGGAAGAAATAGGAGAAAAAAATATAGAGAGGGGAGGAGAGAGAGAGGGGAAGAGAGAAAGGGGAAGAGAGAGAGGGGAGGAGAGGGAGAGGAACGAAGGAGAAATATAAGGAAGGAAAGGAGGGGGGGAAAAGGAATGGAGGAAGAAAACGAGAAAGAAAAAGGGGTAAGATAAAAGGGGTAAGTGGGAGGAGGGAGGGGGGGAAGGAGGGAAGGAGGGAGAGGAGGATGGGGAGAAGAAAGAAGGTGACAGTTAGGGAGGTAAGAAAAGGGAAGAAGAAAGGAAAGGAAGGAGTGAGGGATTGGGATAAAGAAAGAGGAATGGAAGGAAAAAAATGAGGAAGGAAGGAAAATGAGAAAGATGGAGTGAGAAAAGGAAGAAAAAGGGAGAAACTGAGTAAGGGAAAGGGAAGAAATGAAGGGTAAGGAGGTAAATAAAAAAAGGTGATCGAAGAAAGGTGGGTAAGGAGGACAGGGAGGAGGAGGAGCAGCAGCAGCAGCAAGTTGAAGAATAGATGAGGAGGTGGATTGAAAGGAACGACAGAGGGTCAGGATAGGCTTGAATGGTGGGAAGAGAAGAAAAATGGGGGGAAAAGAGTAAAAATGTAAAAGGAAGGGGAGGAGGACAAGAGTTATATAGAGTTACGATGGCTTACAAAGGGGGAAAACAGAAAGGACAGACAGAAAGACAAATACACAGGTAGATAGACAGTATGACAGACAGATAGAAAATACACGGAACGACTGCTTGTATATCAATCAACCCGTTGCTTCAGGCCTCGCTTGAAGACTCATGGCTCCAGGGTGTGACCAATCGGTGTCAACAACTACAGGGTTTTCTCAGTCATTTAGGCTTACAAAGAGCCATAAACAAAGATAATACCCTCAAACAACCAAACACATAAATGCATATAAACCAAAACATCAGACAGACAACCTATTTAGAGGACAGGAAAATAGAAAAGAAAATTATGTGTAATAGACCAATAGTCACAAAGACAGACCAAGAGACTGACATACAGATAGAGCATACATACAAAGAAAAGAGTTAGACAGCCCTAGATATTAATCAACACATTGTCAGCGAATTACTTCAGGCTTCTAGATAAAACTATGTACAAACAGATATAAATTAGACCCAGAGATAGTCAAGCATATGGACACATATATTGCAGTTTGCAATCGAACTATAGATTCCCCGTCTCCAGTCTTTTCTACTCCAACAGTGGTTTTTAACGTTATTGACAAATGTGTGATTATATTTTTTACATGTAATATATTATAAATATATACACACACACATATATATATATATATATATATATATATATATGTATATATGCAAAACAAATCACTAAGCACACGTGACAAAAGTACTTGCAGAAACCACTTGGAAATATATTCCAAGTGGTTTCTGCAAATATATAGATATGTTTATATGTTTTTAGAAGCTCTGCCATGGGATACGAACCCTGGCCCGTGCGTCGATAATCACGAGGCCAGGACGCTAGCGACCATGCTAA
>NC_134789.1:26263726-26271226 GCF_046742065.1 Oratosquilla oratoria
TTTGAAAAATATATATGTGGCAAATGAAAAGAAAAGGCGAATGTGTTAAACAAATAAATGGAAAAGATAGCATCGAATAAATTGGGAAGAAAAGACGATAGAACAAAAATAAAGATAGAAATGGATGCAGGAGAATCCGCATGGAGAAACAAAGTTTAATGAATACATAAGCGGTAAAAGCAAAAAAGACCGTTAACAATTCTACAGGCTTATAAACGGTAAATCTATACATAGGAAGGGATTCATAGATCTAAAATTCAAAAGTTACATTCATAAGGATAAAATAGCACAGAGTGTAATGATGAACCAAAGTTTCCAATGGTAGATGATAACAAATGTGCCATGAATATGATACACTATCCTAGGTGTAAAGAAAGCCCAGGGTTCAATGAAATATCTAACTAGATAGTAAAAGAACACAGAAAATAACGGGTACATGATTCATAGCCTAATTGTGCGTTCAGTAGAAGGAGGGATTATGCCATATGATTCAAGAAGGGCTTATATAATACTGATTGATGAAGATGGTAGTTATGATAAAACTCAGATTTATAGAGCAGTGTCTCTGACCGGCATGATAGCTAAATTACCCCGTCTGGGTGCATTGGTTGCATGTTATTGTGGCAAAGTAGCATGCAGTTGATACTATAGGGTCTGTATGTGGCGCCCCTAAGAACCAGAGTCACACATATTTTTTTCTATGATAGAGGAAGACTCTGTTTACAGAGAAACGATGACACTTTTATTATACTGCGACTGTCCCTCCGTTATGCTGTCCCCCAACCCCTTCTTACAGTCCTGTATCATTTATCTGAATATTCATTTCCTTTTTTCGCCTACCCTATGGTCGGGGATAGAATGCTGCCACCAAGTCATCCCACTTGTATCGTAGGAGGCCAGAAAAACAGGATGGGGATTAGGACCAGGCATCCTTCTCTCTGTAGCCCCACAGGGGACATTCCTAAAATAAATAAAGGCATAAGAGGGTCTAGGAGTTTTCCAACCAGTACCCTAAGGTTTGAGTCTTTTAATGTGCATGGATATAGTACAAATGAGAGTAAAAGGGAAGAGATAGGCAGTATGTTTGTGGAAAGAAAGATGGATGTGTTGGCTTTGAGTGAAACAAAGTTGAAAGAAAGGGGGGAGTGTGAGTTTGGGAGTGTAGTTGGGAGGTTCTCAAGAGTGAAGAAAAGGGAGAAAAGGGGTGGCTATAGTAGTGAGTGACAAGATAAGTAAGCGTGTAGTGGAGTGGAAGGAGGTTTATTCAAGGTTGATGTGGATGAAGGTGAAACTGGGAAAGGAGATGTGGGTTTTTGTAAGTACATATGGGCCTGGTAGTGAGAAAAGTGTTCAAGAAAGGGATGCTTTTTGGATAGATTTAAATGAGTGTACAGAGGGATTAGGGAGAAACGTCAATGTAGTAGTATTGGGAGACCGTAATGCTAGGGTAGGAAATAAACCAATAAACGGAGTGGTTGGGAAGTGTGGAGTTCCAGGAAAGAATCGTAGTGGAGAGTTGATGGTGGAGATGTGTCTAGAGAGTTGATGATAGCAAATACAGTGTTTAGGAAGAAAGTCAAACATAAGTACACATGGGAGAGGGTGGTGGATAGAAGGGTGGTAGATAGATCGTTAATAGACTATGTAGTGGTAGATAGGAGTATAATATGAAGAGTTAAGGGTGTACATGTTCTAAGGGGAGAGAGCAGGGGAATATCAGATCATTTTTTTGGTGGAAGGTAAGTTGAGAGTGGAGGATAGATGGAGAAAGAGGAAAAGGACAATAGGAAGGGAGGTGCTTAGAGTGAACTGGTTAAATGAGAAAGAAAAGGAGAAGGAGTACAAGGAATGAAGGATAGAGATGAAGGAGGAATGGGGATGGTTCAGGGAGAGAGCCACATGGTCTGCAAAGATGGTGTGTGGAACAACGAGGAGGTGAGGAAATAGAAGAAAGGGTAGTTTGTGGTGGGATGAGGAAATGAAGAAGGTTGTAGAAGAGAAAAAGCGAGCTTTCACAGATTGGTTACAAAATAAGACGAGGGAATCATATGAGAGGTACAGAGAAAAGAAAAGAGAAGTAAAGCATAAGATAAAGGAGGCAAAGAGGAGAGCAGATGTAAGATGTGGTAAGCGTATGAGAGAAAATTTTGAAAGTAATAAAAAGATGTTTTCGAACGAAATTAAGAGAGAAAGAGGAGACGAATCAAGTAGAGAAGAAAAGGTAAAAGGTGCAGATGGAGAGATGATAATGGAAGAGAGGGCAGTAAGAGGAAGATGGGCAGATTATTTTAGTAAGTTGCTAAATGTAAAGGAGGATAGGGAGGGAAAGGTCGTTGCAGTAGGAATTGCTAAGAAGATGACCGTGATGAGTGAGAAAAATGGATGAGAAATATGTAAGGATGAAGGGAAGGCAGCTGTTAAGATGATGAGAGCAGGTAAGGCACCTGGTCTGGCTGGATGTCAAGAAGAATGTCTGAAAAAGGTACAGTGATGGTGGACTGGCTGGTGAGGTTATTTAATGTTTGATTAAGAGAAGGTGGAGTGGCGGAGGACTGGAGGAGTGCCTGTATAGTTCCACTTTACAAGGGAAAAGGGGACAAGTGTGAGTGTAGTAGTTTCAGAAGGATTAAGCTTGTTAACTATAGTTGAGAAGGCTTATGAAAGGATCATGATTGAGAGGATTAGGAGAGGAACAGAGGGAGTAATTGGTGAGGAACAGTGTGGGCTTAGAGCAGGTAGAGTTTGTATGGTTCATATTTTTTGTGGGAAGACAGATATGTGAGAAAGCTATAGAAAAATGTAAGGATGTTTTTTGGGCTTTTATGGATTTGGAAAAGGTTTATGACAGGGTAGACAGGAAGGCACTGTGGGAGGTATTGCAGATATATGAGATAGGAGGAATGCTTTTAGGAGCAGTCAAGAGTTTCTACGAGAGTAGTAGAGCGCGTGTCAGGATTAGAAATGGAGGGAGGGAGTGGTTTGAGGTAAAGGTGGGACTTCGTCAGGGATATTTATGTCACCCTGGCTATTAAATCTGCACATGGATGGGGTGATGCGAGAGATAAATGCAAGGGGACTGGGTCGGGGATTGGAGATGGTAAAAGAAAATGGAGAAAAGTGGGAGATAACCAAGCTGTTGTTTGCAGACGACACTGCGCTTGTAAAAGGATCAGAGGAGGGATTAAGCAATTTAGTGACAGAGTTTGGGAAAGTATGTGAAAAAAGGAAGTTGAAGATAAATGTGAGTAAAAATATGGTGATGACATGTACAAGGGATGAAAGTGGTAGCAGACTGGAAGTGAGTATTAAAGGAGAGAGACTGGGTGCGAATGTGGCAGGAAAGGGAGGAGTGGAGGTGGAGGTAGAATGTTGACTGAGAGAAGCGAGTAAATGCCTTGGTGGATTAAAAAGAGTAATCAGAAATATATATCTAGGAACGGATGCTAAGAGGAGATTGTATGAAGGAGTGATTGTGCCAACAACACTGTATGGGGCAGAAACATGGAATATAAGAGAGGAAGAGAGAAGGAGTTTGAATGTGTTTGAGATGAGGTATCTGAGAAGTATGATAGGGGTTACTAGGCTGGATAGAGTGAGAAATGCGGAGGTGACGAGGAGAACAGGGGTGGAAAGGGAGTTGGGAAAGTGGGTGGATGAAAGAGTATTAGGATGGTTTGAACACATAGAAAGAATGAGTGAAGACAGACTAGTGAAAGAGGTGTGGAAGGCAGATGTGGAAGAAGTGAATATGAGGGGGCGACCTAGGATATGATGGATGGATGGGGTAAAGGGGGCTTTGGGGAAGAGGGGAATGTCTGTTGAGGAAGGACGGGAGAGGACAGAAGACAGAAGTGAATGGAGAATGGTTTTATATGGATGATGTTGTGATCTATGAGGTGGGATTGGTGGCGGATGGGATGTGAGGGAGCATGTGTGAGAAACATTTGACGCATCCCGAAGGGATTTCTCCCTGTCTTCTCCTTTTCTGCATGAGGGGACGGACAGGGGGGTCGCCGATTTAATGAAGCGGCCTTGCTGTGGATGTGCTGTGTCTTGCGACACTACTTCTGACCCGGGGCAGTGGACAAGATGCAGGGATGACCCGTAATCCAGAAGGTTCCAAGATTAGAGGGAGGGAAGGGGGTGCAGGGGAGTAGAATGTGATAGGGATAGAATGAGTGGGAGTGGTTTCTATGCTTTTAGTTTTTGGCTACCTCCCTTATAAGGAGGAAAAGAGGTTTTGGTATATGTATGTATAGAAATAAGATGAGTAGATTAAAGATGGACATTTTGATTAAGATTTTACAGGCAAGTGATATATTGGTGGATTGTGTGCATCCACAGAACGCCTTTGACGAAATACCACGTAAAGGACTGACGTAGAAACTGTAACATACTGGGGAGACTTAAAGGAATCCTCTTGGAATGAAAACGATATTTCCTGTAACAAAGATGCATGACAACATTAGTATAGAGGAGGATATCAGAATGGCACCAGCATGTATATGTACACAGCCGCGCGCACGAGCACACACACACACACACACACACACACACACACACACACACACACACACACACACACACACACACACACACACACACACACACAATCACACACACACACACACACACACACACACACACACACACACACACACACACACACACACACACACACACACACACACACACACACACACACACACACACACACACACACACACACACACACACACACACACACACACACACACACACACACACAGTTTCGTTGTCCCTATATGCTGATCTGCCCTAGAAATATAGATTATATCAAATACCTACGTTTTCGTTGTAACGAAAGAGACACCGGCTAAAAGATAAGGAAGAACAAAAGAGAGGAGAGGAAGAATAGGGTGAAGGGAACGATATAGGATTTGTAAAGGATGGAAAGGGAGAAGATGGAGGGGACGGAGGATGGAAAGTAGAGTGAAACAAAGGAACATGTAAAGAAAATAAGGGGAAAGAGTAAGAAAGAGAAGAGAGAAAAAGAGAGAGATTTGGAGAGAGATAGAGAAATAGATAGATAGGTTGAAATAAAGATAGAGAAAATATATATAGTGAGAGCGGGAGAGAGAGAGAGAGAGAGAGAGAGAGAGAGAGAGAGACAGAGACAGAGACAGAGACAGAGAGAGAGAGAGAGAGAGAGACAGAGACAGAGACAGAGACAGAGAGAGAGAGAGAGAGAGAGAGAGAGAGAGAGAGAGAGAGAGAGAGAGAGAGAGAGAGAGAGAGAGAGAGAGAGAGAGAGAGAGAGAGAGAGAGAGAGAGAGAGAGAGAGAGAGAGAGAGAGAGAGAGAGAGAGAGAGAGAGAGAGAGAGAGAGAGAGAGAGAGAGAGAGAGAGAGAGAGAGAGAGAGAGAGAGAGAGAGAGAGAGAGAGAGAGAGAGAGAGAGAGAGAGAGAGAGAGAGAGAGAGAGAGAGAGAGAGAGAGAGAGAGAGAGAGAGAGAGAGAGAGAGACAGGAGAGAGGGAGAGAGAGAGAGAGAGAGAGAGAGAGAGAGAGAGAGAGAGAGAGAGAGAGAGAGAGAGAGAGAGAGAGAGAGAGAGAGAGAGAGAGAGAGAGAGAGAGAGAGAGGAGGGTGGCCGGGGTGGGAGAGAGGCAAGGCACTAAGGAGGCTAAGGGAAGTGAAGGCCTGGTTTTCGAGGCGCCAACCGGAAGCACTGAAGAGGCTTTGAGGAGGCTGACATTAGAGACTAGAGTGGGAGGAGGCGGAAATTTAGGGAGAGAAGATGAAGAACAAGAAGAAGGGGTTTAAAAGAGGAGAGAAGGTGGAACGGGGAGAAAGGGAAAATTGGACTTAATAGGAGGAGAACATGAGAAGGAGGTCTAGTAGGAGGAGATAAGGACCGGGAGAAGAGAATGGAGAAGAAAAAAATATAGCAGGAGATGTTAAAGAGGAGGTGTAGGAAGGGAGAAGGAAGAGGAGAAGTAATAGAATCAGGGAAAGATAAAATGGAAGGAGGGCATGGATTGGAGGAGGAAGAAAGGGAGTAGAGGAAGGAGGAGGAGGAGGAGGAGGAGGAGGAGGAGGAGGAGAAGGAGGAGGAAGATTTGTATTTCCTCGCCAATAACCAGAGCTTCTAGTTTTGAGGAAAATATTGCGCCATAGAGATGGAGTCTTGGAGGTGGTGAAGGGGAAATCTAAAGGTGGTAGCAGGAAAGAGGGATAGTAGAATTTTAATTTTATCGGCATAGTTAAAGAGACTTCTCGTATATGATAAAAGAATGATGCGTGATTCTGGTCTCTAGGGAAGTTATTTATGTTTTTGTTGTATTGGCTGTATAGAATTTATTTATTCTGTACTACATACGGGACAAGAAAGAAGAGAAGAGTAAGAGGAGAAGGAGTAGGAGTAGGAAAAGGAAGAGAAGCAGAGAGGAAGAGAGAAAACATGAAGCAATATAAGAAGTAAAAGGAAAAAGAGAAATAAAAGGAAGAAGAGGAAAAGTGATCAAAAGTAGAAGAAAGAGGCGGAAAAGTAGGAAGAAGAAGAGGAGAAACAGGAGGAGAGAGAATAAGAGAGAGAGGTGGAGGAGGAGAGGTAGTAAAACGAATTTGACGAAGACGAGAGAAAGGTGGTGAAGGAGGGGGAGGAATGGAAGATGAGGAAGAGGTGGTGAAGGAGGAGGACAAGAGGGAGAAGAAGGTAGGAGTAATTCAATGAGGAGAGGCTGCAAAAGATTAAAGATCTGTGGAGAGTGTTCGGTGTGGACAAGAATAGAAGAAGGACAGGGAGAGATGTGATGTAAAATGTGATGGAGAAAATGCGAGAGATGGAGGGATGAGGACGCGCCCAAAGGTGTGAAATATATGTGCATTTATATATACCTATCTATCTATATACCAAGGGTTTCTTTTCCCTTAAAAGGAAGGTAGCCAAGTCAAAGGCACCCACCCACTCCCGACCATTCCATACCCATTCACTAGCCTTGTCTCCTTCTTAACTTAGTTTCTCGTGGATGAAGGGTAATCCCTGTCTCTTGCATACTACCCGGGTCAAAAGCAATACAGCAAGACACAGCACATTCACATTTAGGCCGCTTCACTTACATGGCGACCCCCCTTCCCTGTCCCCTCATGCGGAAAATAGAGAAGACGGGGCTGCGTCTAGATATTATCCATACACAACCATCCTTCACTAACCCCTATCCCCTGTTTTCTCCCTTCCTTGTTTAACAGACATTCCCCTCTTACTCAAAACCCCTTTCGCTCCGTCCATCCATCTCATTTTTTGGTCGTGTTCTTAAATTCACTATATCCACCTCTTTTTTTCCATACTTGTTTTATCATCTTTTTCACTCATTTATTCTATGTGTCCTAACCATCCCAATAGTTTTTCATCAACCCTTTCTACCAGCTTCCTCTCCATCCCCGCTCTTCTCTTCACATCCTTGTTTATCACTCTATCCAACCTTTTAACCGCTACCATACTTCTCAGACACTTCATCTTAAGCA
>NC_134789.1:26286226-26288726 GCF_046742065.1 Oratosquilla oratoria
TTTGGTCCTCCTCCATTTGCGTCTCTGTCCTATGTTCTGATGTTTTTGTGTAGTGTTACGTTTGAGGCTTTTTTGCTACATTTATTTTGTGTTTTCAGCCATGTAACTTATTTTATTTGTATATTTGTAGTATATTTTGTATAATTGCAATTTAGTCGATTGTTCTTGACACTTTCATTTTGGACATTTGGTTCACCTCCATTTGCATCTCGGTCCTAATGTCTGATGTTTTTTGGTAGTGTCACGTAATGTTACTTTTGCTATGCTTGTTTTATGGTCTCAGCCATGTAACTTTTTATTTGTATTTCATTTTATTTTTGGACCCAATATTTCATTAATTTTGTAATGTATATATTATTGCAATGAGGTATGCTTTGTATATGTGATTGAGAGGGTGAACCTCTCCCAGGTTTACCACTTCGACGATCTATAAGTTCACAAACTTGTAATCATTATACCCCCTGAAGACGATTCCATGAACGGGAATCGAAATGTCAGGCAAATAAACCCTTCAACTGAGTCTGATTTATACATTTTTCCAATATATATATATATATATATACATATGCAAAGTAGACCAAAGTGGTCTACTTTGCATAAGTGAACACACGTACCCGTGTTCTTATTAGCATATATACATATATATATATGCAACAGTAATCACATAAAACACGTGAATAAAGATATTTTACTTGAAACCACGAGGAAATCAAAGATCGGAATACTGAACGTTTTCGTCTATTTAAGGCATTTTCAAAGTACATAGTATCACAACAAAGAACAGCTTAAATACAATAGTGTATATAAGCTGTTCTTTGCTGTGATACTATGTACTTTGAAAATGTCAGCGAAAACGTTAAATATTCCGATCTTTGATTTCCTCGTGGTTTCAAGCAAAAAAGAAAAAAATATATATATACATATATATATATATATATATATATATATATATATGTATATATATGTATATATATATATGTATATATAATGTATATATAATGGTATACATATATGTATATATATATATATATGTATGTATATGTATACATATATATATATATATGTATACATATATATACATATATACTATACATATATATTATCTGTGAAAAGTCTAGGGTAAACTTACTCACTACTGTAAATACTGTATAACAAAAGAAAAAATTAAAAGGTGTATAGATAAACTCAAAGCTAATAAAACACCAGGGCCTGACGGTTGGCATCCAAGAATCTTAAAGGAAATGAAAAATGAGATTGTTGTTCCATTAGAAATTATTTTCAAGAAATCCATCATATCCGGAGATGTCCCAAGAGAATGGAAGCTAGCTAACGTTACTCCCATATTCAAAAAAGGTGACAAAAAGAAGCCAAATAACTATAGGCCTATAAGTTTGACTTCAATCGTAGGAAAAATAATGGAAACTATCATCAGATATGCTATCGAACATCATTTAGAAAGTAACCGTTTGATAATTGATAGCCAGCATGGTTTCAGACGGAAACGTTCTTGCGTGACTAACTTACTCGAATTCTACAGCACAGTTATCTCGAATTATGACAAAAGAAACAATATAGGTTTAATATATCTAGACTTTGCAAAAGCTTTTGATACTGTCGCACACGAAAGTCTATTTACTAAATTAGCTTTACACGGAATAAGTGGTAGCCTATTAGGTTGGACTAGTAATTGCTTGAATGGTCGAAAACAGAGAGTTGTTTTAAATGGAAAAACTTATGGATGGAAAAGTGTTGCAAGAGGAGTTCCTCAGGGTTCCGTTCTTGGACCACTTCTATTCACAGTATATATAAATGATATAGACCATGGACTAAAATCTACTGTTTCCAAACTTGCTGATGATACAAAACTGTGCGGAATGGCAAATGATCACTCAAACCAATTAGATATTCAAGAAGATTTAGATAAATTACAGCAATGGTCTAAAAAGTGGCTAATGAAATTTAACACAAGTAAATGCAAGGTAATGCACATAGGTAAAAATAACAGTAAGTACGATTACAAGTTATTTGGAAATTCCTTAACAAAAGTGGATAGTGAAAAAGATCTCGGCATAATTATCAGTAACGACCTCAAATCATCCAAGCAGTGTATTTCAGCCTCTGAGAAAGCATATATGATTCTAGGACTGATTGCGCGATCTTTTGATTTCAAAAGTCCATCACTCATTAACAAGCTATATAAATCGTTAGTTCGTCCACATTTGGAATATGCTGTTTCCGTATGGTCACCGAATCTCATTAAAGACATTGACAGACTGGAGAAAGTACAACGGCGAGCCACAAAACTGATTCCAAATATCAAAAATAAATCATACAAAAATCGACTAAAATAATATGAATCTGTTTTCCCTAAAAAGGCGTAGACTCAGAGGTGACTTGATACAGGTCTTTAAGATTTTAAAGGGAATTGACAACATCAAAAGTGACAAAATTTTCACATTGAATGAGAATCAGACAAGAAACAATAGTCTCAAACTGTCCG
>NC_134789.1:26301226-26303726 GCF_046742065.1 Oratosquilla oratoria
AGACATCTTAACTAGGTAGTACATTATGATCATAACTCTATGAAGAGCGTCACTCTTGAAAATAGCCGTTCACTTAAAACAACACTTAAACAACATCACACACGGAGATTAAAAGTAACAACAGGGGAGTAGGTCAACATGCCTTACACCAGTGAGGTCTGGAGTCGTGTGAGTGGGTGTATGTGTCTGTATATATATATATATATATATATATATATATATATATATATATATATATATATATATATATATATATATATATATATATATCTGTGTGTGTGTGTGTGTGTGTGTGTGTGTGTGTGTGTGTGTGTGTGTGTGTGTGTGTGTGTGTGTGTGTGTGTGTGTGTGTGTGTGTGTGTGTGTGTGTGTGTGTGTGTGCGTGTGTGTGTGTGTGTGTGTGTGTGTGTGTGTGTGTGTGTGTGTGTGTGTGTGTGTGTGTGTGTGTGTGTGTGTGTGTGTGTGTGTGTGCGTGTGTGTGTGTGTGTGTGTGTGCGCACGCGTTTGTGTGTATGTGTGTGCGTGTGTGTGTGTGAGAGAGAGAGCATGTGTCTGTGTATGTGTGTGTATGTGCCTGTGTGTATGTGCACGCGTGTGTATGTGCGTGTGGGCATACGTGTGTATGTGTATGTGTGTTAGAGTATACGTGCGGGTATACGTGTGTATGTGTGTGTATATGTTAGTGTATACGTGCGTGTGTGTGAGTTTGTGTATGTGTGTGTATGTGTATGTTTGTGTGTATGTGTTTCCATGTATATTTGAATGTGTGTATTAGTGTGTGTGGTATATGGTCATAGATACAAAGTGATCTGGAGAAGTAATCAAACAAGGAGTTAAAGAAAGAGTTGAAGTGAGAATTAGAGAGAAAGGCGAACAGAAGTAAAAGTTGGAGGGAGAACCAGAGAAAGAGTTAAACGAAAAACTTGGAGAAAGAGTTGGAGCCGATATTTGAGAAAAAGTTGGTGGAAAGAATCAGAGAAGGAGTGTAAGATTTAGGAGGACTGAATTCTGTCGAGAGGGAAGAGAGAAGAGCAAAAGCAGATTATGTGAATTGCCGAAGGAAATGAAGAAGAAGAGGACAGACGAGATGTGGATTGAGGAAATTAGAGTAACCATCAAGTTTAAAGCAAGTGGATTTGTGCGATTGGGATCCGTATGGATATTGCTCGTAAAGAGGTGAAATGAAACAGGCACAGGAATATAATTTTGAATTGATAATTAATTTATCTGAGAATTCTTTATTCCAGAGTGAAGATAGTAATGATTGTATTTAGATTATATTACAGGATTTTTTTCATCAATTAGATATTAACTCAATATTTTTGCATGGATGGCGGACAATCTACGTCAATGAAAAAGTTATAAAAACAAGTAAACAAGACTATAGAAAATGCAAAGAGAAAAGTTAAGAAAAACGAAAGAAGAGAAAAACGTACGTGAACAAAAGATTTTATATATATTTTTAATTAGTTCCAACGACAGAATGAAACAAAAATCAGACATGTCGTAATTAAAGAGTGGGAATTATAAAATGATGTCCTCCAAACGTCATATGATAATAGAAAATAATATTCCAGCATAATGTCATAACGAGCGACGGGAAAAGAATTTGACAAATTGCGGTCGTGAAACAAGCATCTAGCAAAGAGATACCGAAAGCCAGGCCACAGATATAAAGCGCAGAATTAAATGAAAGTTGGTAGTAGGAAGAATGTATATAGAAGAATCGTCTTTATAACAAAACATTTAATTGAAATAGATTCTTAGGAGAACACCTATGCACCCACACCCTGATAAGGATAGATACACAGTGCGCAGATAAATGCTCACCAGAAAAATGCTCACATGTCATATGCTCACACAACACAGGCTCACAAGACATATGCTAATACCTTTAACGGGCAGAGAAAAATGCTCACAAGTTTTATAACCAATTATACTATTAACACCAATGATTTACATTGAGAATACTTTTATTCCACACTGACAAATACGCACAAAATACATAATAAATATATTTGCAGTAAGTCACAGAATTATGTGAAAATAAATTTGCAGAAAAACCGCTGGTAGATAAAATACGTAGTCCAAAAGCTTTAGTCTCTTAAGATTTTTCTGCAAATTAATAAATTTATATTTAACAGACAGTTAAACATATGTATACAATATTAGTGCATTTAACAAATAATAAAATATTTACATTTATCCAAGAAGATTACAGTACCCTACCTCAGCCTTGATAATCTCCATACTGTGTGAGTTCTGAGTGATTTACAACATGGCAAGGTTATATACTGACATCAAAGGAGCTCTTTTCAAGATAGAATTGCTCAGAATACTTCTCACCACAGACTTAAGAATTGCTCATTTACTTAAGAAAATTCAGACAAAAAACAAAGCTTTGAAAAGAGGTGTTAGTCAAAAGTTGCAATAGCTGTGAAGGGAAGTGTGGTATGTGTAAAGTAAAATGTGAAAAAAACTAGTGACGTTTGACACATGA
>NC_134789.1:26311226-26313726 GCF_046742065.1 Oratosquilla oratoria
ACATATATATATATGTATGTATATATATACAAATGTATATATATATATATATATATATATATACATATATACAATATATATATATATGTATATATATATGTTTCCCTCAATCATGCCCACTCTCATCTTCAGTTATCTTTCATCCCATCTATACAATCTTTGATGTTCTACCTGCTTTTCATTTTTCCAATTATGCCCAATTTTTTTCTCCATCCCTTCATCCACCAAAAAACTTTTACTCTATTGTTAAACTAACTGAATAAAAACGTAACGTGTTTCAATTCGTCTTTTCTCGTGCGAATGTTAAGGTCTTTCTCATCTTTTCTCTTTTCATTCATTAATGATACATTCACATTCTCTGCTTCAATAATTTTGATCCTAATGCAATCAGCCATTGTACTCAGGCCCTAGATATTTTGAGAAATCAATATTGTTACAGAAGTATGGAGCTGTTTCTATCTCAATGACTAGCATGAAAAAGTAAATAGCAGTCATGTGAAGGAAGAAGGAAGGAAGATATAAAAGAAAGAAGGAAGAAAGAAAAGAAGGAAAAAGGAGATAGAAAAAGAAAGAAGAAAAGGAAAATGGAAAGAAAAAAAAAGAAAAGAAAGAAAGAAAGAAAGAAGCTCCTCCAACACCCGAGTAGTTTCCTTTCACCTAACATTGAGAGCAAGTTCACAGCGTCCAACCTCCACTTAGAGGTGTGTCTGATTTCTGTAACAGACTCAACACCTTTCTCCGCAAAACGCCTCAACTTCCCTTCATCTTTTATTCTTTTAATCTTATACTCCAATACTCTACACTCACTCTTCCCAGGGTGCAACATAAGATCTTTTCACAGGCTGAATAGGTTGAATCATTGGTCATGATCGGTATTCTTGGGATTCCTGTTCACCTAGTCAGAACCAACGTATTAGATTGATTGGTTGATAAGAACCATGGATTATGTAGTTCCATTATACTGCTTCTTAAATTTACACACTCTTTGTAACCCACACAAGCCCCTCATATATTTATGGCTCACATTTTCGTTATCATAACATGTCATGGAGTCCATGTCACGCTCACATTTTTATATTAAGTTCAGATATTCAAATCATTTCCTGACTATAGATCTATCCCATGCTACAGTTACGGTGTGTGTATGTGCGCGCATGTGTGTGTGTGTGTGTGTGTGTGTGTGTGTGTGTGTGTGTGTGTGTGTGTGTGTGTGTGTGTGTGTGTGTGTGTGTGTGTGTGTGTGTGTGTGTGTGTGTGTGTGTGTGTGTGTGTGTGCGTGTGTGTGTGCGTGTGTGTACATGTGTATATGTGTATGTGTTTGTGTATGTGTGTGCGTGTGCATGTGTATATGTGTGTTTACGTGTGAGTGTGTGCGTATGTGTGTTTGTGTATGTGTATGTATGTGTGTTTGTGTGTGTGCGTGTGTACGCGTGTGTACGTGAGTGTCTATGTGAGTGTATGCGTGGTGTATGTATGCGTTCGTGTGTGAATGTGTTTGTTTGTACACACACACACACACACACACACACATACACACACACACACACACACACACACACACACACACACACACACACACACACACACACACACACACACACACACACACACACACACACACACACACACACATATATATATATAAATATATATATATATATATATATATATAATGTATATGTATATATATATATATATATATTGTATATATGTATATATATATATATATATATATATATATATATATATATATATACATACGTACTTATTGCGAAGCAGTTGTCCATAGTCTCACGACCCTTTTGACCCACAAGGCCCCAAGGAAATCGATCATGCCGCCCGACCGCGTGAGTTGCGCGTCGCTCGTCCGCGTGAGTTTTGCGCCGCCGGGCCAATTGAGTCGCACAAACTGTTCTTTGAGGAAACACACGTGCACTACCCGGTTCCATCTAAATTTTATTCTTGCTGGGTCACCAGCCTAAGAACGGACCCTGTCGGCTCCCACACTGACCAACTTGCACCTCGGTTGACTGTTTCGGGATGAACAAAGGTTATTTGAGGAATGCACGTGCAGTAAAAAGCCATATGTTTCAATATTGTTAGACCAGCGGCATGACAAAGTATTGCGTCTGGCTTCTCAGGCATGGAAACTTACCCTCGCGTCAATTATAGGCATAGGTCAAGACCTGACACGGCTATATAAGCTGGACGGAATCGCCGAAGATTCAGATTGACTCGAAGTATCACGCTGCAAGTCTAGCTCTCTGCCTCCATTGCATTCTTCTCCTCTCGCCTCCCTTGCAAGAAGACTGTCTTGGGACACGACTAAAAGGTATAGCAGTTACTCCCCTCACTGGCACCCCCCTCCCCCCATCCTTGCAACTAGGGGGGGGGGCATTACTATTGGCACCAATCTTTCACTTCTAATAAAACAACTATCATCACCATCAGAGTTTGACTTCCAGCCAGTCCTAACTACTGCCGCCGCTCGACTGCGAAC
>NC_134789.1:26321226-26323726 GCF_046742065.1 Oratosquilla oratoria
CCACGAAAGACTACTTACTAAATTAGCTTCACACAGAAGAAGTGGTAACCTATTAAGTTGGACTAGTAATTGGTTGAAGGATAAAAAATAGGGTTGTTTTAGATGGAAAAACTTCTAGGTGGAAAAATATTACGAGTGGAGTTCCTCAGGGTTCAGTTTTTGGGCCACTTCTATTCATAGTATATATGGATGATATAGACCACGGCTTAAAATCTATTGTCTCCAAATTTACTGATGATACAAAAACTGTACGGACTGGCAAATGATCACTTAAGCTAATTAGATATTCAAGAACATTTAGATAAATTACAGCAATGGTTTCAAAAGTGGCAAATAACAGTAAGTACGATTAACAATTTATTTGGAAATTCGTTAACAAAAGTGAATAGTAAAAAAGATCTCGGGGTAATTATCAGTAACGATTTCAAATCATCTAAGCAGTGTATTTCAGCCTCTCAGAAAGCAAATAAGATTCTAAGACTAATTGCGCGCTCTTTTGGCTTCAAAAGTCCATCTCTCATTAACAAGCCTATAAGTCGTTAGTTAGTCCACATTTGGAATATGCTGTTTCCGTATTGTCACCAAATTTCATTAAAGATATTGACAGGTTGAAAAAAGTACAACGGTGGGCCACAAAACGGATTCCAAATATAGAAAATAAATCATACGAAAATCGACTAAAACATTAGAATCTGTTTTATACTAAATAAAAAAAAATAATTCTCCGGTTTGCGAGTTTTTCTCGAGACCCGGCAAAACGGTCACACCAGACCCTGGGTAGGTGTAAGGGTTTATTCAGTTCGTTTCACGTTTTCAACTGGAACTGATCTGATTCACGTTGTTTATTTATTAATATTACAAGCACCAAGGTGTGCTTGGCCTACGGCGTAGCTCGCTTCGCTTCGCTTGGCAATATTTCGTAAAGATTCTCTTAGCAATATTTCGTAAATATTCTCTTGGTAATATTTCGTAAAGATTCTCTTGTTAACATTTGGTAAAGATTCTCTTGGCAATATTTCGTAAATATTTTCTCATTAATATTTCGTAAAGATTCTTTTGTCAGAATTCCGTAAAGATTCTCTTTTTCTTGTTAGCACCACTTTCTTTTTCCATGGTAATATTATTAACGTATTAGAGAAATATTTTTTTTATGTTAGTGGAGTGGAGATTCTCTTGGCAATATTTCGTAAAGATTCTCTTAGCAATATTTCGTAAAGATTCTCTTGGTAATATTTCGTAAATATTCTATCGTTAACATTTGGTAAAGATTCTCTTGGCAATATTTCGTAAATATTTTCTCATTAATATTTCGTAAAGATTCTTTTGTCAGAATTCCGTAATTCCACTTTTATGTATATAGATTCTCTTGGCAATATTTCGTAAAGATTCTCTTAGCGTTATTTCGTAAAGATTCTCTTGGTAATATTTCGTAAAGATTCTCTGAGTCTGAATCAGATGTGTCCCCGGGAGTTAGTGTTTCCGGTGATGACTCATTTCCGGAGTAGGAGGTTGGAAGGTTTAGAGAGAAATATTTTTTTTATGTATATAGATGAGTTTTTTTTTCGGAAATTGTTATCGCACAAGCACAGTGACGAAACTTTTGAAAAACTCGAGTTGTTTGACGGAGAAATTTCGCGAGAGAGTACGTGTGAGTTCGAAAAACATTACTTTGCGGGTTATAAGAATTTTACAAAACATGGGGGAAAATCGGATCATGGGGATTACCAAAGGTATTATTTGGAATAAGAAGAAGAACTCGAAGAAGAATTCGAAGAAGAAGAAGAACTCGAAGAAGAATTCGAAGAAGAAGAAGAACTCGAAGAAGAATTCGAAGAAGAACTCGAAGAAGAAGAAGAACTCGAAGAAGAACTCGAAGAAGAAGAAGAACTCGAAGAAGAACTCGAAGAAGAAGAAGAACTCGAAGAAGAAGAACTCGAAGAAGAGCTCGAAAAAGAAGAACTCGAAGAAAAACTCGAAGAAGAAGAACTCGAAGAAGAAGAAGAACTCGAAGAAGAAGAAGAAGAACTCGAAGAACTCGAAGAAGAAGGACTCGAAGAACTCGAAGAAGAAGAAGAACAACTCGAAAAACTCGAAGAAGAATTCGAAGAAGAAGAAGAACTCGAAGAAGAAGAAGAAGAAGAAGAAGAAGAAGAAGAAGAAGAAGAAGAAGAAGAACTTGAAGAAGAACTCGAAGAAGAATTCTAAGAAGAAGAAGAACTCGAAGAAGAACTCGAAGAACTCGAAGAAGAAAAACTCGAAGAAGAAGAAGAAGAAGAAGAAGAAGAAGAAGAAGAAGAAGAAGAAGAAGAACTCGAAGAAGAAGAAAAAGAAGAACTCGAAGAAGAAGAGGAACTCGAAGAAGAACTCGAAGAAGAACTCGAAGAAGAAGAACTCGAAGAAGAAGAAGAAGAAGAAGAACTCGAAGAAGAACTCGAAGAAGAACTCGAAGAAGAAGAAGAAGAAGAAGAAGAACTCGAAGAAGAAGAAGAACTCGAAGAAG
>NC_134789.1:26333726-26336226 GCF_046742065.1 Oratosquilla oratoria
CTTTGAGTGTGCTACAAAACGTATACGATTTATTCAGGTTGCCGGCAGACGATTTTATTCATCCTAGAGTAAACTCCCAAAGTCAATGCTTAAATCTGTCTCGACTAGCATTTTGACTGCAAAAAAGACTTATTTTGTATAGACTTCCGCCAGACGATTTCATTCAGCTAAGATTTTTTTTTTTTTTTTTTTGCAGCCATGTACCGTTGGTAGCTGTAAATAAAACAAATACATTTGGATTGAAAAATGGGTACAATACTTACGAAAAAGATGAAGTAATATGGAAATGTGAGTGAAATAGAATGGATTTTTTGGTGCCATGATTCTGAATGTAGCAATTCATTTTAATGGAGGCCAGCTGTGATACGCAAATGGATCTCGCAAGACCAGTTCTTTCACTTCTTTGTAACAAAACTTGACCCAAATCATTGTTTCTTAAAAAAAAAAAAGATAGATTCAGTTTCAATTTCAAAAATGGGTTTAGATATTTAACATAGCCTGTTATATTCTAAATGGTGTATAACTATATATGAGCCATGAAAGAATTAACTACACCAATTTTCTAATTATGACACTTAACTCTTTTGGTCCTTGTGTTTCTATGTAGATGAGTAAAATATCCAAACGATAACTTGGATAAAATTCCCGAAATCTCGGGAGAATGGTAAATATTAATTACGATATTTTTCTCTTAAACCAAGTTACAATGGCATATAATGAAGAAGATAAAACAAAACAGACAAGGCAAAACGGCAGTGCGCAACAGCAACAATATTTCAACTTTTTACTAGAACAATATCAAAGTGAGAGAGGTGATCACAAACAGTGAAATCTCCCTCAGTCCCATGTACCATTTACTTGTCATGTCAGATTCTCTCTTGTCGCTCGAGTTCGTTTCGCATGAAACACGAGTCAAACTCGTCCCCATATTGATTTCACCAAGCCTTTATCTATAAAAGGAACTCAGGTTTCTTTACGTTTCGTTTTGTTGTATTGAACATCTAGTAGTGTCATTAGCTTATCATTTCAATAGGTCTATTTAGCATTTAGCATTCTAACAACGTTATACAACTACTTTTGCTTTTTACCTCACAAAACTTATTGATTTCACCAAACCTTTATCTATAAAAGGAACTCAGGTTTCTTTACGTTTCGTTTTGTTGTATTGAGCATCTAGTGGTGTCATTAGCTTATTATTTCAATAGGTCTATTTAGCATTTAGCATTATAACAACGTTATAAAACTACTTTTACTTTTTATCATACAAAATTTATCTATTTCTACAGCAGTACGGATATTGAACTTCGGAAATTGAACTTTGATGTAACGTATATTAGATAAATTTTATTTTTATTCTCTGCCTATTTTCTTTGTTATTCCTGGTCTAACCGTGTAACTATAAATATTGTTGTATATTGAATAATTTCATGTATTTTTGAAAGGCTTTACTTTAAAATAGAAAGAAATAGATAAAGTAGCCAGTATCCCACGTTAAGGTTCACTTAATGGAGAGTGATTTTATTTAGCTTACGAGGGGCCCTCGTCCTTAAAGATATTAAGACACATGGTGAATAAGATCAATATTTTGTGTATCCAGTCTGTTTGATCTTTGAGTTTGTGCTCTAAAACCCGTTATATCCATGGACTTCCAGCAGACTGTCAAACTACTCCTTTTCCAAGTACAATGATTTTAGTGTAATTGCTTTTAGATTTATGAAACTTCAATGGAAATGGCAATATACGAATCATTTATTCCATCAAAAGCCTCTCTATGATATCCAATCTACTTCTATTACTCCCACTTTAAGTATAAACTACCTCAAACTATTCTAATTAATTTTAATTTTCTTACTTTTCAACAACTTTCTAAATTCTTCTTTATATCTTGTACACAAAAAGTTTAATATTTTTATACATAAAAGGAATACCTTGTTTCATTTGACTTAAATAGACCATTCCACTACTCAGTTGGTGCCATTAATAAGAAGGAAAGAGCATCATTCATGATAAGCCTACGAGTACCATCAGGGACAGAAGGGATTCATAGTAATAGCCTGTAATTGACTTAGGATTTAATATGTATCTCTCACCTTGCTTGATTATATACAAATATATTTCTGTGTTTTGCCTTCTCTTTTACTAGTTCCTCTGCGCAAGTAGCCATGTGCCAATGTTCAGTTTAACTCGATCAGTCTCTAATATCTATCAACCTAAAACAAACAAAATATCCACTCCTATTCCTTCTTCAGATCAAAAACAGATTTCTTTACTTCACTTATCTACCAAATTACGAACATAGAACTAACAATATTTATATATATATATATATATATATATATATATTAGATATATATATATATATAGAGATATTATGTATACCACAACACCATAACACACACACACACGCACACACACACACACACCCCATCACACACACACACACAACACCACACATAACGCACACACACACAACACACACACACCACCACCGCACCACGCA
>NC_134789.1:26341226-26343504 GCF_046742065.1 Oratosquilla oratoria
CATCATCTCATCATCATCACTTCATCATCATCGATCATCATCATCATGCATCATCATCATCACTCATCATCATCATCATCATCATCAACCATCATCCATTATTATTATTATTATTATTATTAGTAGAGCATGTGTTAGGATTAGAAATGGAGAGAGTGAAGTGGTTTTTTGAAGTAAAGGTGGGGGGACTATCGTCAAGGATGCCGTTTATGATCGCCCTGGCTTTATCCACTTATACCATGGATTGGGGTGGGTGCGAGAGGTGAAATGCTAGGGTAAGGTGAGTCAGGGATTGGAGATGTGTTTAAAAGAAAATGGAGAAAAGTGGGAGAGTGAGCCAGCTGTTGTTTGCGGACGACACTGCGCTTGTTGGCAGGGTCAGAGAGGGATTGAGGAAGCGGGTTGGCAGAGTGTTGGGAGAGTATGTGATAGAAGAAAGCTAAAAAGAGTAAATGTGGGTAAAAAGGTGATGAGATGTAACAAGGGGGTGAAAGTGGCAGTAGACCTGGAAGTGAACATTAAGGGAGAGCCGACGCTGGGAGGAAGTGGATAGTTAATTTAGATACTTTTGGGTGCAAGTGAAATGCAGGAAAAGGTGGAGTGAAAGGTGGAGAGTAGAATGTAAGATTGAGAGAAGCGAGTAAATATGCCTCTGGTGGATATTAAAGAGTGTAATGAGGAATAGCACCATTTGGGAATCGGCAGCTACGGAGGAGACAGTATGAGAGGAGATGATTGTGCCAACAGCACTGTAATGGGGCAGAAAGAAAACGACGTGGAACATAAGTGAAGAAGAGCAGAAGGAGTTTGAATGTGTATATTTGAGCGATGAGGTGTCTGAGAACAGGTTATGGTGGGGGTTACAACTAATGGCTAGATTAGAGTGACGAAATGAGGAAGGTGAGGAGGATAACAGCGAGGGTGACAAAGGACTTTGGGAGATAGGGTTGATGTAAAGAATATTTTTAAGGGATGGTTTGGTGGACCACATGGAAAGAAATGAGTGAAGAAAAGACTAGTAAAAAAGGAAGGTCAGGAAGGGCAGATGTGGAGGGAAGTGAACATGAGGGGGGAGCCCGTCCCCTATGATGAGCGGTGGACTTAGGATGGGCGTGAGCAAGGGGGGCATTAACATTTTGGGGGCAAGACGGGGGGGGGGAATGTCCTGTTGCGGAAGGAAGGGACGGGGCCCGCCCGCCCCGGAGGTGAGCTGGCGCCTTGTGAATGTCACAATGCAGCGGTATAGTGCCAGCCTGAGCGGAATGGGCGGGGGGATGGTGGGTTAGGGTCGTATTGTGTGAGTACATATTAATATGACGCCGCCCGCACGGGATATCAACATCCCCGTCCACGCCTTATATGCAACAGGGGGCCGGAGCGGGGGGGTCGCCGAATCAAATGACGCGGCCCTTGCTGTGTGATGTTACTGTATGTCTTGCGACCCAGCTTACTGACCGCCGGGCGGATGGGCAGGGTGCCGCGCTGCACCCGTCCATCCCGCGGATTAGGTGGGGGGGGCTCCCTATGAGAGGCAGGGTGTGAGGGGTGTGGAGTGAATTTAGGACTGAAATGGGTGGGAGTGATTTTATAAATGCCTTTCCCTTATATGGTCATACCTCCCATGGAAGGGGGCACAGGCCTTGAGTATGTATGAATGTATTAAATATTAATATTATTCTTATTATTATTATAAAATTAATTCTTATTATTATTCTTATTATTACTTATTATATGATTATTATTAATAATAATATTAATATTATTCAATAAAATTATTATTATTAATCTTATATATTCATAATTATTAAAATTATTATTACTTCTAATTCTTATATTATATTCTTATTATTATTATTCTGTCTATTAATAATTATTATAATTATATACATCGATTATAATTATTATTATTAATAATCATTATTATTCATTAGACAGATAAGTAGTGATATTAGGTGTATATGTATTTGAAACAATCTTTACGTGCAAGATCTGTTTGGCTATAAAGGTACCAGGATCGCATGCTTGAACTCTTACCACTGTATTGGTGTGTCTGGTCAGATGCTTACCAATGAGCCGGAGGCACCGTAAAATTACAGTGTGTTTATCCGCTTCCTTATAAGCACCGAAGACTCATTGTTTTTTGTTAGAGTGTTATGAGATCATGCGGTGGTCCAAGGAAAGGAGGAAATACCTTTTAGAGCGAGGTCTTTTGAACTTCTCTCCAAACGGCCATCCCAGCCTTTGGCCACAACCTAGCACTTAAGCCTTTACCTGTGGC
>NC_134789.1:26366504-26391504 GCF_046742065.1 Oratosquilla oratoria
ATAACAACACCCTGAAACAAGCGAACGTGGTATACCAATATTCCTGCCCCGAAGAAGGTTGTAAACTTCTACTCAACATGAATTACATTGGTCTTACCACTACCTCACTTAGAAGAAGGCCCAAAATGCATGCCCGTGATGGTAGCATGCGAAAACACATGAATCATTACCACAACAGAAATCCTACAAGATGTTAGTCCCATGCCTCTAACAATTAGTCATTTTTATTCTTCTGTAGGCCCCATGCCTTGTCCTTCTCTTAAGTATGTTTCTTGATGGGGTGAATTAAATGAGATTAAGTTTCCTTCTTTTCTTCTTAGTAAATACACTTGGTTCTATCTACACCAAGGGACTCCCGCTTGGGATCCTTGTACATCCCACCAAGTCAAGTCTGCTCCGACGTCACAATTTAACTTTGAACGTTACAAAAAAGTGCCACCCTTTATGGGCTTGACTTACCTCCATGCACCAAGTATTTCTCTCCTCCTCCACCCTTTTCTCCAGTCAGAAAGACTGTTATACTGTCTGAAGCAAAACTGTTTACGCAAGCACTAATGTCGCAAGCGAAATGTGGATTCGTGTTACATTTCGTCAATTCACCACTCTCTCGATATCCTAACCTATGTTTGCAAAATACAAGACGACGAGCGAGAATATGCAACACCTGCACTTCCTATCGGCCATTGTTTCAAAACATCTAAGTAATAAAATTTGCATATCTTTTCATCTACCCCTCTATTTACCTAAATGTCTACCAAAATCTATTGGCTTCTTACAAGACTTAGTTAGAAATGCCAAAATACTCAAACGCTGTAACAATCACAAAAACTACACATTCTTGAGAAAGTCTACATTTCACAACACACACCAGTCATTAACATACAAACGAACACATTAGGCACCCTACTCCTAAACAAGGAATCCATCGCACCTGGACTAAACCTCCCTGGACAATAGGACACGTCACATCAACCGACGCTAACCTCCCCCAATAAACCCTTCTGATCTGACTCGAACCTCTCGTAATTCCCCTCAATTTCAACTATAAAAGCCCTGTCAACTCATAACCCCTCTAGTATATTTGACATGGACCTTTTCCTGACAATTTACTTGCTTGAAGATGTTTGTATGTAACAACCGAAAGCTAAGCAATGTATTTATATAATTAGTGTCAATATACCATGAATCTCGGTAGACTCGTGTTTAATCTACCCCCGGAATATAAGAAACATATTAGAAGAATGGAGAAAACAGCTAAGAAGATTGTTGAAACTGATTTAGCACTGGTCTTTAACAAGACATGCCTATAACAAAATTAAGGACAAAATATACTTATATATATATATATATATATATATATATATATATATATATATATATACATATATATATACATATATATATATGTATATATATATATATATATATATATATATATATATATATATATATATGAGTGGAAGGGTGGTGAGGTAAACACCAGGAACCCTTGGAGTTTTTATTTCTAACGTTTCGTCTTGAAAAGAACTTCCTCAGAGTGTACACAAACAAATAATTGACAGCTTATATACCCACAGCTTATCCCGTTCCTTCCCGTTCGTCTTTGCTCCTTATGCACCCCCGTTCGGCATCACGAAGAACCAAGCTGGCCGTTACTCTCGCCAACTTTACAAACCCATCACGGTGGTTGCTACATGGATGTAAATTGATATAGGCTGCCTCAATTACTTTTCTTCTCTGTTTTGTTAGACCTTTATGCAGCACCTCTGTTCTTTCCCAATCTGGTAGGTGGCCAAAGTTGTCAAGGTGGACCACTAACGAATTTGATGTTCTGTGAGCTCTGATGTCGCTTTTGTGTTCATAGGTACGTTATTTATTTATCTATTTATTTATTCATTTATTTATTTACTTATTTATTTACAAAATTATCAATTTATTTTCTATTCATCCACTTACCTATTTGTTTTTCCATGCAAGTATTGGTATATATATTCATTTACTTTTTTATTTATTGATATATTCATTTATCTAATTATTTTCATATTTCTCATTTGGTAATTTCTCTAGTTACTTAACTACTTATTTATTTATTTTGTACATTTATTTATTTATTTGTTGATTGTTTTTCATATTTCTCATTTGGTAATTTCTCTATTTATTTAACTACTTATTTACTTATCCTGTACATTTATTTAATTATTTGTTTATTGTTTGTGTATTTATACACCTATTCATTTGCTAAATAATTGATATATTCACTTATTTACTTATTTGTTTATTTGTATGCTTATATGTTTATTCACTTGTCTGTTCTTTTTTATATTTGTTTTTTCTTTTATATATATATATATATATATATATATATATATATTTATTTAATCATTTATTCATTCCTTTATTTATCTATACATTTATTAATTTATTCATCTACCTATTTATCCATTGATTGGCTGATTGATTGAATAATTTATTTATTCATTTATATATTAATTTATTCATTTATCTATCTATTTATTTCATTATCTATTTATTTGTTATTATTATTACTATTTTTATGTTATCTTATTTTTATGTGCATATATTTGTTTGTGGATCTCATATGCCATGGGTCAAGTTTAGGTGACCACAACAGTACATACACAGATGTTACACGAGTGGAAGCTATAATGCAAATCTAACACAATCGGATTCACTAAGATTATCATGTTGGGCAAGACAGCTTGAAAATTTCCAAAGATGAAACGCATTGAACATCTCAACACCATGTATATGCGGACCAAAACATTTCCTGTGAAATATATCTTGTGCTACAAAGACTCATGCGATACACACTCCTACATACGTGTTATGCAGATTGTATACATTATTCAAAAGTTTACATCGTTAGTACAGACTGAACATGGGAACTATGTATGTAACATAAGCCATGCGTTCTGCACTTTCTACCACTACGAGAAGCTCAAACCTTCGAGTCAAGTTCGCTAATCATAAGTTCCGCCAATATTTGCCTCTGGAATATTCATTTAATTATCGTCCGTTCTCGCGAAAGTTATGCGTCATTTTTCATTTCCCTTTCCATTGCCTTTCTCATTTCACACACTATGTTTCCTAATTCGGAGTTTTGTTTATCATCCCATGTTTACACTTCTTGTCAGCTCTCATTCATTACTAATGCAAAAACTACTTTCACTCTACAAATTCCGCATTTTAAGATTCAACTCTTTAAAATACTTTACTTAGAGTTATTTGGTATAATACATTTAAATTGTGCAATGAACGGACAGAGAAAACTGCATAATACCATATTCGAAAGCACACATTCATTTAGGTATACATACTCGTACATATTTCCATACAAGTATACAAAGAAACAGGATACCAAGAACGTAGCTCTTTCGTCTATTTCGTAATTAGCTAAACACACACATACATACACTTGATGGTGTAATTGGTAGAGTTCCCGGCCGCCACTACGGTGGTCTGGGTTCGAATCCCACCCAGGGGTGAAATAATTTCAGTATCACTACGCTACGAGTCGTTACTTCAACTCTTGCGGGCGGGGAGTTGGGTATGTGTGTGTGCGTGTAAGGTCACAGTATTACCCATAGATTGGTCATATAGGAGTTCTGAGCTCTCTTCCGGGAGGGAAATATCTGTCGACCACGAGTCCAACACGTGATCCAAGACCATGGTAAATCACACACACACACACACACACACACACACACACACACACACACACACACACACACACACACACACACACACACACACACACACACACACACACATATATATATATATATATATATATATATATATATATACATATATATATATATATGTATGTATGTATGCATGTATGTATGTGTGCATGTATGTATGTATGCATGTATGTATGTATAAGCATGTTTCCTAGATATGGAACCATAAGTGATTTTAATGAGGTTTTTGTACAGACTTAAATGACGATAGACATTATATTATCTAAATGCCTCAGCTTTAATAATTATAGACAGCTATTGGAAGCCCCACTACCTTTCATTCTCGCGTCCAGCCATCCTGCCGAAATGCAAGGATTACGTCTTGGACTGCGTGCTCACCGTCCTTGTGAATGAAAATGTCATGGTTATGCCGGTTCCTTGTCTGCAGACTCTGCACCATCTGTATCAATCATAGTCCACAAAATCTCTTTTAATTCGGAGGCTCTTTTAAGCCTTTTCTTGGAAATTGTCAGAAGATTTCATTCATATTAGGGGAGAAATTCGTAAGGAAATGGTGTCTCGATCAGGAGACCTTCCTCTGTTTGTATTTAGTTTAATATTTGAAATATTTTTCTTGCTTATGCGCCAAAGGAATTAAAAACAGAGTACTGAAGGGTTTTAGACCTTCCTAATAATACCTGAAACATCATACACAAATAAGTTTTATCCTTTGGACTTACACAATATCTTTTTCCGTGATCTGTCTGGTGACAGGCTCATTGTTCAAGAGATTCTATTATCTTTTTCACTGACCCATATCTCTATACTCTTAATAATACTGCTGCAACAGCGGGCATTATTTGTTATATTGGTATCAAGGTTTCTATTGCTTCGTCTAATAATACTAATATAACTTCTACTGTTATCAGAACTTCTACTGTTATCAGAACTTCTACTGCCAGTAATATTATCACTACTGTTACTACTACTACTGCTATTGGTGCTGCTGCTACATTTTTTCATTAAGATACAACATCCAACGTTGTGGAACATTGCAATGAAAACAGACAGGTTAATCTTTTACATGCACAATTCAATGGCCCCACTCCCACCAATGACTGTGACCGCCAACCATTTCATTTCATAACACATTTTATATACATATGTTTTAATACAGCTTTCATTAATCCGGCTTTCATTTATAGTCTGATCCAAGTCGAGGATCACAAAACTTTTCTTATAAAGATTTGGTTGTTTTAGACAACATTTACTACTAATGTTATTATTTTTATTTTTTATTATTATTCTTTATTACATACTCGTGTAGCTATGTGGTGAAAGTAGGTCGTCTTTCTCTTGCATACTGTAGACACAATTTACTGGAGACGCTTTTGCCAATGACTATGGTCGTCAACCCTTAATGATTTATTGTGTTATATTCAACATTTTCTAATACAAATTTCTACTACAGATTATTTAATATTGAGGTTCGGCATGCATGCTAATTTAAAGGGTGGGGACATGGTACCTCTCAAACATAGGATATCTGTATTTGGGAGTGAGAATGATAGTCCATATCTTCACACCATAACACTTTTTTTCCTCCATCACCTCTACAATCTCAGCGTAGAATACCTCTTCTCCTGGGCTCATCCAACCCGAAGTCCTGAGTTTTACAAAAGTGAATGAATCCTGATCTACATTATGGATACGCTCCTTGTTCATCCAGTTGTTTTTACTCTCATTTCGGATGAAGGTCGCTGCAATAGTTAGGATTCTGAGGCAGGGAGTCACTGGGTGAAATATTTGTGTATCACTATTACTTTTGTTGTCCTAGTACTACAACTAGTACTACTTCTACTACTACTAGCACTACTATAACTACAATTATTACATCTAATTTTACAAATGCTACTACAATTCCTTCTATAACTAATATTTGTACACCAACAACAAATACAACCACAATAACTACCACCACTACCACTTTTACTACTGTTACTACTACCCCAGTTACTGTACTACTGTTGCTACTATTACTATAGGAAAGGGAGGAGTGGAGGTGGAGGGAGAATGTAGACGGAGAGAACCAAGTAAGTGCCTTGTTGGATTGAAAAGTGTAATGAGAAATAGACATTTGGGAATGGATGATAAGAGGAGATTGTATGAAGGAGTGATTGTGCCGACAGCACTGTATTGGGTAGAAACATGGAATATAAGAGAGGAAGAGAGAAAAAGTTTGAATGTGTTTGAGATGAGGTGTCTGAGAAGTATGATAGGGGTTACTAGGCTGGATAGAGTGAGAAATGAGGTGAGGGGGAGACCGGGGGTGGCAAGGGAGTTGGGAGATAGGGTGGATGAAAGAGTATTGGGATGATTTGGACAAATGGAGAGAATGAGTGAAGAAAGACTAGTGAAAGAGGTGTGGATAATGGATGGATGGAGGAAAAGGGGCTTTGGGGAAGAGAGGAATGTCTGTTGAGGAAGGACGGGAGAGGACAGAAGACAAGAGTAAATGGAGAATGGTTGTATATGGATGATGCTCTGATCTATGAGGTGGAATGGGTGGGGGGTGGGGGTGAGGGAGTATATGTGAGAATAATTTGACGCACCTCGAAGGAATTTCTCCCCCGTCGTCTCCTTTTCTGGATGAGGGGACGTAGAGAGGGGTCGCCGGTTTAATGAAGCGGCCTTGCTGTGAATGTGCTGTGTCTTGCGACACTGCTTCTGACCCAGGGCAGTGGACAAGATGCAGGGATGACCCGTTATCCAGAGGGTGCCAAGATAAGAGGGAGGGAAGAGGGTGGAGGGCACTGGAGTGTGATGGTGATGGAATGGGTGGGAGTGGTTTTTATGCCTTTGTTTTTTGGCTACCTCCCTATAAGGTGGAAAAAAGCCTTTAGTATATGTATATATGGATATATATATATATATATATATATTTATATATATGTATGTATGTATGTATGTATGTATGTATGTATATATACAGTACATTAATATTACAAAGAATTACAAAGGAGTATGCCGACAGGAGACCTTTTGGTCCATAATTAGATCGAATGAGAAAAAATATAATGCTAAATAAAAATATAAATAAATAGCAAACAAAGTAAATAATGATAGATTTTATACCAACGGATAAATAGTAATTAATAAATTCATAATAATAAGTTAATACATAAAATAAGATAATTGGCAGGTATTACAGCATATTGCGTATGTGTTAATCTAAATGAATCTTAAAACCCTGAACTGTACAACATCGCAATGCCTCTGTATTACACATACACATACACACGCACACACACACACACACACACACACACACACACACACACACACACACACACACACACACACACACACACACACACACACACACACACACACACACACACACACAACCTGTGGCTGCCAAGGGTCAGTGTGTTGAACCTCTCCCCCCCTCCTGTAGTTACTTTTAAGATCAGTGTGTGATGTTGTTCAAACGTTGCTTCAAGTGAACGGATAATTTGGTCTATAGTGACGCTCCTCACTGAGTGGCCATCTTAGTGTACGACCTACAAGTTAAGATGGCTACTCCTACCCATATACACTACAGTGCAGGCAAACTGTTTCAATTAAGATCAGGGTGTGGTTACCCTCCCTCACCTGTGATTAAACACCTCAAAGAACTTAGCCTATTTCGTAATCGTGGACGCAGAGCGGGACGCAACCTTCATAGAAACATTAAGATAGTTAGAACGAGGAGGGTGAAAAAAATGTTCACGCCCAAGCCTGTCACGGAACGCAGGATCATTGAGGTCCCAGTGGTATGATTTACCTTTTTTTTTTTTTTTTCTCTAACGTGACCTCTCTGTGTAACAAAGTTGATGAACTCACTACTACTGTTTTGTCACTTAATGTGGGTGTAGTTGCAGTAACAGAAGCATGGCAAATAGTGCCCGAAATTTTCCAAATTGAGAACTACGTGCTTCATCATAACCTCAGGAAAGAGAGGAGAGGGAGTGGGTTGGCTGTCTACTCCCTGAAAGCTTTAAATGCCTCGGAGTTACCAGTTGACAACCTTGTAGGCCTAGAAACCATATGGTTGCGGTTAACCCCACCCTCACACCCTCGCCACGCAGCCTCTATCATTCTGTGTGTAGTGTACCACCCCCCACGAGCACCATCGGCCGACGCTTTGGTGGAACACATTATTAGTACAGCAGACAGTCTCATGGCCAAATTCCCCAGTGCTAGGTTGGTCCTATGTGGGGTTTTTAATGATTTAAACACCAGTGATATTCAAGAACACCTACATATATCACAACACGTCAACTTCCCCACACATGGCGCCAATACGCTTGACCTTATTCTCAGTGATATGAGTGAACTGTGCCTCCCCCCGCAACCCCTCCCCCCTATTGGTCGGTCAACGCATTCGACCATTCTGTGGTTACCGGTCAGCTCGACTTCGTTGGCACCCAGGACCGCCACCCGCCTTCACAGGCCCATACCCGACTCACACTTGCGTGAATTTGGACAATAGATTACTCAACATCCATGGACAGAGGTGCTCGCAGTGGAGGGAGTTCAGGAGAAGTGGGACAATTATATCAATATAGTTACGCAGGCCTTCCATTGTCACTTCCCTTTGACACAAATGAAGATGCACTCAGCCGATGCCCCCTGGATTACACCCAGGATTAAGAGGCTGATTCAACAACGTGCTAAAGCTTTTTACACTGACACAAACCTTCTTAGACAACTCCAGAACAAAGTTATAAGCGAAATAAAAAGAGCCAAAAGGATGTACTAACCCAATAAGATCAAGCACTTACAGCAGAACAGCAGCATGTGGTTTAGCAGGGTCAAAAGTCTGTGTAGTATGAGGCAGGCATCGGACATCCCCCTCCTGTCACAACTCCCACCAACCGTTGCGGTTGAGCAAGTAAATAATCAGTTTGCCTCTATCCGTCAAACACTGCCCGCCATTGACCTTTCCCTCCTCCCTTCCTTCCTGCCCTCCCCTTCACCACCTACAGTTCATGTTTCTCAAGTTTTTAAGAAGCTTGCTAGTATCAAACCAAAGAGGGCGTCTACACCCGTAGACTTACACATCCAACTTTATCGTTAATTTGCTCGCGAACTTGCCATCCCGATCTGTTCAATTAATTATCAACGCCTCACTTAAGCAGAACAAATGTCCCACATATTAGAAGACAGGCTTCATCACTCCCATCCTCAAATCTTCCAATCCCCAATCACTTAGTGATCTCAGACCCATTACTATCACTCCCATCCCTAGTCTTTTTTTTGAGGATTTTGTCTTCGAGTGGGCATATTCCAAAATAAGCAAATTCATTGATACCCAGCAGTTTGGTAACGTGAAAACATCCTCCACCACTCACTATCTTATCAGCTTCCTTGACTTTATCTATAAAAATCTCGAGCAGCGCAAGACTTCACTCGCAGTAGTGTTCATTGATTTCAAGAAAGCCTTCGATCTTGTAGATCATACCACTATCATCACCAAAGCCATCCACCTAGGCCTCCCCACGTTCTTGGTGGCTTGGCTGTCTGACTTCCTGACAAGCTGTCAGATATCAGGGACACGTCCCGGCAGTCCAGCATCTCTCCTGTGGGGTACCTCAGGGAACAAGAATGGGGCCACTGTGTTTCCTGATACTCATCAACGATGCCCTGGGAGATACACCGCACAGGTGGAAATACGTTGATGACTGCACGGTGGGGATCCCTGTGTCCAACACTGACCTGAACTACGACCCACTGCAGGATACACTGGACAAACTACACACATGGACAGTGCACAACAAAGTCTCCATCAACCACAAGAAGACTGTGGTAATGCATTTCCACACCTCCAAAGACGTTATCCCCCCTCCCCTGCTGACAATTGATGGCCTCCCCCTGCTAGTGGTCCAGCCTACTAAGCTGCTGGGGATTACCATCGACAGCAAGTTGACCTGGAAGGAGAACAACGCCAACACCATCAGGTCAGCCTCCTACAAGCTGTATATGCTGCGTCGACTGAGTTCATTAGGGGCACAGGCTGAAGATCTCAATACCATCTACACTTCCTTCATTTTGCCCAAGTTGATGTACGCATCACCCTCTTGGATATCTTCTCTCACTTTGACGCAGCAGCGTCAGCTGGAGAAAGTGCAGAAAAGAGCCTGTCACACAATTCTTGGCAAAGATTACACCACCTACCAGCACGCTCTCACCACACTGGGACTACCCACCCTTGCTGACCACTATCTTCAGAGTTTGAGGTCGTTTGTGGTCACCCTGGTCAAACATCCTCGGCACCGGAACCTACTACCTCCTCAGGTACCTCGTCCACGGTGTCAGGTGAGGCACCATAATTCCATCAAGCCGATCAGAGCACGTACCGACCGGTATAAGAAGAGCCCCATACCGACATTTGTGGACTTAATCAACAACTAGAATTTCATTGTACTACATACCTACCACTAAGCCTGCTCTTTTATTTGTCTAATTTTTGAATGCTTGTAACAACGTCTACTCACTGTCATAGTATTATATTGTTATTTTCTTGTAGGTTGTATATTTTCAGCAGAAATGCTGCTATACCCAATAAACCGTAAATTATTATTATTATAATTATCATTATTACACACACACACACACACACACACACACACACACACACACACACACACACACACACACACACACACACACACACACACACACAACACTCATATATATATACATATATATATATATATATATATATATATATATATATATATATATATACAAACACTGAATGGTCCCCAGTGCAGATATGTTTATCTCTCGCATCAGCCCATCCATGCACAGCCAAGGCGACATGACACATCCCTGGAGCAGTCCTACCTTTACCTCAAACCACCTATTCTCTCCCCATTTCTAATTCTAACACAGGCTCTACTACTCTCGTAAAACCTCCTGACTGCCATTATAAGCTTTCACCTATATTCCATATATCTGCAAAACCTCCCGAATTGCCTTTCTATCTACCTGTCATAAGCCTTTTCCAAACCCAAAAAAGGCCAAAAAATAATTGTTCTTTGCTAAAGCTTTCTCACGTGTCTGCCTTACCACGAAAATCTGATCCACGCAACCCCTACCTTTCCTAAACTCACACTTTTTCCCACCAATTACTCTCTCTGTTCCTCTTCTAATCCTTACAATCAGAACTCTCCCATAAGCCTTCCCTACTATACTCAAAAAAACTTATCCCTCTGAAACTACTACACTCACATTTGTTGACTTTTCCCCTGTAAAATGGAACTATACAGGAGCTCCTCCAGTCCTCCGGCATTCTACCCTCTTTTAGACAAATATTGAACAACCTGACCAACCAGTTTATCATCACTGTATCTCCATTTTTCAGAAACTCCGATTGACATCCACCTAACCTGTTTCCCTTGCCTACTGTCATCATTCTAATAATTACTTTCACATCATCTTTTCTTATTTCTCCCCATTTTCCTTATTAATCATTGTCATTTTTAGCGCCTCCCACTGCAACCACCTTTGCCTCCCTAACATTTTTCACATTTAGTAGATCCCTAAAATAATCTGTCCATCTTCCTCTTACCGCCGCCTTTCATCATTATCTCTATATCTTCACCCTTTACCTTTTCTTCTTTACTTGATTCGCCTCCTCTTCCTCTCTTGATTTCCTTCTATAACATCTTTGTATTATAAAAAAAAAAAAAATCTCATACTCTCACCCCATTTTACATATGCTTTCCTTTTTGCTTCCTTTTATATTATGTCTTATTTGTCTTCTCTTTTCTTTGTATCTCTCACATGTTTCTTTCGTCCTATTTTGCAACTAATCTGTGAATGCTCGTTTTTTTCTCTTCTACAACTTTCTTTGCTTTATAATTCCTCCACTCACTGCCTCTCCATCTATTTCCTCCCATCCTCCTTGTTCCATAGAACATCTTTGTACACCTTGTGACTCCCTCCTTGAAACATGCCCATTACTCCTCCACTCCTAGCTCTAATCTATCCTTCACTTCCACTACTCTCTCAGCTTTTTGTTCGACTTCTTTTACTTCTCATTTAAGCCGTTTACTCAAAGCGCCTCCCTACCTTCTGTCCTTTTCCTCTTTCTCCATCTACCCTCCACTCTCAACTGGCCTTCCACCAAAGAATTATCAAAAACTTTTCCTACTTTTCTCCTGGGTACCACTACATAGGCCATTAACGCCCCATCTACCACCCTTCCCTCAGTCATCCCCTTCCATGTGTACTTATGCTTGACTTACTTCCTAAACATTGTGTTAGCTAACATCAACTCTCTAAACACATCTCCATCATCAACTCTCAACTACGATTTTTTTTTCTGGCACTCCACACATTCCAAGCACTCCGTCTATTGTTTCATCTCCTACTCTACAATGGCATCATTTCTCCCTAAACTCTCTATGCACTCGTTTAAAATTATCAAAATAATCTCCCTTTCCTCTACGCTTTTCTAACTACCAGGCCCGAATGCACTTACAAATACCCACATCTACCTTCCCAGTTTCACCTTAATCCACATTAATTTTGAAAGAAATCTCCTCCAACTCCACCACACGCTTACCTATCTCTTCACTTACTAGTATAGCCACCCCTTGTCTCCTGCGTCTTCTCTTCACTCCCAATATCCTTCCCACTACACTCCCAAACTCAAACTCATCCCTCTCTTTCAACTTAATTCAACTTAATGCCAACACAAAAAAAATTCTTCTCACAAATATACCAATGTTATAAGCTAGATTTTTTTCTCTCTCTCTGACGTGGTGCACTCGTAAACTGTCGGCTTATAACATGAGACTTTACTAAGTCAGGCATTGGTTTGATTTTCCAATCGCAGTCTTGCAAAGGAACATCAGTGAGCTATTGCCATTGTGAAGATGTGATTCTATAGAATAGAGGGGTGAACAATGGTTAAAAATATTTGACAACCTCTACAGTAATGAAGTATTTTTGTTATGATTTACTAGGTTCTTACCAAAATAAAATTTTGCATGCAATATTAGAACAAATCCTGCATTAGGGCAGCTCCAACTGCCACGCCATATGCATCAGTGAAGAAGTGGAAGTGCTTAGGATTATCTGGAGTTTGCAGAACAGAATTTCTCAGCAAGAATTTTATATTTTAGATAGCTTTTTCACCTGAAGGAGATCATAATTTTTTCCTATCCTAGCATACTAAATTCGTAAGAATTTAGCCAAATCAGAAGAATTTGGCCTAAATACTCATTACCATACCATAATTTCTAGTAAGTTATGGTTTCTCTTCTATAGATAGAGCAAGCATTTCTTTGATTGATTTACGTTTCTCATTTTCCAAAGGTGAAAATCTCAAACATATATCCTTAGTCGGAGATTTAAGAGCGACCAATTCATTGTTCAACAGATTTTTAGTAAGATGTGAACATGATTTAGTACCACTGAGACGATTACCAATTAAACAATCACCACTGAGACAACTTGTTCCTAAAACCTTTCAAGTTTCTTACAAATCACATTTGTCTCGATTTTTTTAATGACTAGTTAATACATACATACATACATACATACATACATACATACATACATACATACATACATACATACATACATACATACACACATACATACATACATACATACATACATACATACATACATACATACATACATACATACATACATACATACATACATACATACATACATACATACATACATACATACATACATACATATATACATACATACATACAAAAATATATACAAACAAGTATTGCGATTCATATCATGGATACTACATTTACTTTAGCGACACTTATGGGCGAGGGTCCTACAGTATTTTCTTATTACTGGAGATTAATCTACACTCACAAAGAATTGCCGAGTTATTTTTAACCTCTGTTATCCTTCCTTTTTGTACTTTTCTTTAGGCTTTCCCTTTGTCCTTCACATTATTTCGTGTATTAATTTTCCCCCTAGCTCCGTAGCGAGAGTTTGAAGGTCATTTTCACCTGGTGAAAATAAATTTGGCACGAGAAAACAAATTGGGATTTATCGATCGTATAACCCTTTGACACTCTTACCAGTAACCATATTATACTCAATGCTGAAGTTCGGCTGTATAAATATGTGACGATGTAACAGCGCATGTAAATAGAAATAGTGCAAATATTTTCAGAGTTGGTCTAATACCCTGGTTATAAGTGAGAATGATATGAAAGGTAAGGGTGATTGGGAGATAGAAGGAATAAGATGGAATAAATCAGGGTTAATAGAATAATGATATGGAGGTGTGGTTGCACATTAAAGTGAAGATGTAGGAGTAGGTCTACCAGCTCAAGGAGACAGAAGAACACATCATAGGTAAGAATGTGGTATACGAATTTTGTGATTCCGAGGAGAGAGAACGCCTGTAGTCATAGTACTGGGGATTATGAAGATGAAAGAGGATGAGTTCTTTGAAAGAGTGATAGTCATTTTGGATGTACTGAGGTGCATGATAACAAATAATGTGTGATAGGCATGTATACTGCAAAAGATGTGGTTGTCGGTGACATGTTTCAAGAGAAACATTGGATATGACAATATTGAGAATGACAGGCGGGGGCGTATTAGATTATTATCTTCTACTAAGGAAATGAAAGTGACAAAAAGATAGATCTCGAGATGTGAGTTGGGGGAGACGAGGAGAAATATTATGAATGATGGGAATCTTAGGAAAAATTGCGTGAGGAAGGAATGTAAAAGACACGATGAAGGAAAAGTGGTATGACTGGAAGGGCACATAAACGTGAGAGGTGGGAGGTTGGCGGGAGAAGTTAAAAGTGATAATGAAGGAGGTGGCTCAGAATTTATGAGTTTCGAAAAGGGTTTAGCAGGGGAGGTGAGGAACTGGAACGAATACGGAATAAAAGAATAAGACACATGAGTTTTGCTGGAGAATAATGCAAAGGAGAGATGAGCTTAAAGGTTGTTTGTATGAGATGAAGTAGAAGATGGCACTGTGCAAACGCTAGTGATAAAAAATGGGGAAATATAACATTTAAGAATCTGAAAGATAATAAGAGGTTTCAGGAAGCAAGTAAATGAAGTGAAAAAGCTAAAGAAGAGGAAACGTAAGATTAGGGAAAAGAATGGAGAATGGTTGATGAACAGAGGGTGTCAATATTGGAAAAATTACAAAGAGTACTTCGATGAGCAAATAAGTGTGAGTGAGGATATCAATGCTGGGGAGGGCGGAGTAAGAATTACAGGGAGAATTCAATAATCACAAATTAGTATAAAAAATTGAAATTAGAGATTGGAAGCTAAACTGTGGTGGGATAGGTCCATATTAAAGTAGATATGTTGAAAAAGAAGTGGGACAGTGGTTAGCTTGGGTGTATAACATAGGCTACTGAAGAAGACAAGTACCAAATGAATGGAAAAAGACATAATAGTACTAGTATAACAATTGCTTATAACCTCACATATTACAACATTGCCCATGGAAAACATTACAACGTACACAAGAACGAACACTTTATCCACTCAAACCAACCCAACCAAATTCCAAATCACTAGTCAACCCAGTACTTCTTTGCCAATAGCCAACCAATCATTCATCACGCCCAAACACACCATTCCTAAACCCTCCTACACTACTCCATAACCACTATACCCTCTCCACCGTATATCCTGATACCCCCACTTTTTCTAAAGCAAGTGGCATAGTCATTATAGACTATATCGCAGCATGCGAAGTTCATTCGCTAACAATAATATAACCCAGTACAAACACAAAATAACCATCAATAATGACCACTTTGATCATAAAGATGAGTTTAAACAACTCCAACGCCTCCTGGAAACTAAATTGTAACCCTGTTTCTCATACCCGGGATATTGCTCAGAACTTGGAAAACTATTCAGCTATAGGCCTCAGAATAAATTTCAATTCCTATTCAAATTCCTAGAGTTTATGCGTAGCCTCCCTTCTCCTTTTCCTTCTACTCCATCATGGCACAAATGGCAGAAGTCTCTAAAATAATCAGATCATCATTCAATGGTAAATCACCATAGGTCTCAACTAACAACCACGGTATAAACTATATTAGGGAAAAAAAACGTAGCAAATCTTTTGGATATCGCCATGGTTTACATGTCACTGCCCATAAGGTGTGACAGAGAGGCACAGTGAGTTGACATTGACATGAATAACACCTTCCCATCTAAATATATCCTTGACATAACAGACAAGTTCGAAACAGATAGATTCAGCAAAACCCACCAACCAGGATAAATACAATCTCTTCCGTAAACAACACACCGACTCACCCCAACCCCCGTAACACAAAAGTACCACCTTGGCACCACCTGATGTGATTTTCACAAATCTAATTTCCACAATACTCAGGACTGCAAACAACGCTCAAGGCAAAATACAATTTGTTCCATTAACAACACATTTGCACGCTCGAATGTTGGTTGCAGAGCCCAACAACCAATCAGGATTCCCCTACATACAGCACATAATACAAACAACAACTCTATCAACCACTCAACTAACGTGGGTAACAACCAGGCAAGACCCCACAGATCATCAGACAACCATAGTCATACATACCCCTCTTTACACAACTCCTATAACCATTCAGATAGAAACTGCAACCAACAAGACTACCAACCCATTTTCAGACCCAGCCTCCAAATCAGACAATATTCAGTCCATAATACATTCGCTTACTCGGACAGCGAGTGCCGTGCTCAAAACACCCATCAAAAAACTCCCATACCAAGAAGACAATCACCATCTCCCACGCCATGACCACAACCCCTCACCCAACATTAGGGACGCCCCACAACAACCAAATACCCCCCCCTCACACACACGCAACACACATACACACAGAACGGAATGCAAACTACCCTCCCACGGGAGAGCCCTATAACACATACTCCAGTTAAATTAAATGAACACACACAGGTAGGTATGGCTCAATTATACATAAACCCCATTCAGGAAGCACGGACCACCCCTACCAACACCATCACCACCATTCACCACCATCCCTCTTGAAGATATCCCGGTTGTAGACTTCAAAGAAGCCCCCCCCCAAAAAAAAAAACAGACTCAAGAATCTTCTTCCGTTCCATCGTAAGGCAATCGCCCTAGACGGTGAACCCTTGAGAAAGACATTCCTGGTTCAACAACATATACACATACCGCCCCCCCCACACACCCCATCTATATCCCAGCCTATAGAATCCCTCAAAGTAGAAAGCTTTTCGTCTTAGACCACATAGACGAGATGCTAGAACAGAGTCATCAGACACTTACACTCCCCTTGAAATTCCCTACTTTTCCTAGTTTCCAAACGTGACGGGTCCTTTGGGCCCGTCATTGATTTCCATAAGATCAACACACACTACACCCGACCTCATCCCAATGCCCATTATGGGAGATGTAATCCAGTCGGAAAAGAGAACACAGTATTCTCAACCTTACACATTAAATCTGCATTTTCGCAGATTGAACAAAGGGGTGAGTAGAAAGAGGTAACAGGCTTTAGTACTGATAAAGGACATTATGAATTTAACCGTACGCCTTTTGAACTAAAAAAAAAAAAAATCCTTAGTTCCCTTGAAATTCCCTACTTTTCCTAGTTTCCAAACGTGACGGGTCCTTTGGGCCCGTCTTTGATTTCCGTAAGATCAACACACACTACACCCGACCTCATCCCAATGCCCGTTATGGGAGATGTAATCCAGTCGGAAAAGAGAACACAGTATTCTCAACCTTACACATTAAATCTGCATTTTCGCAGATTGAATAAAGGGGTGAGTAGAAAGAGGTAACAGGCTTTAGTACTGATAAAGGACATTATGAATTTAACCGTACGCCTTTTGAACTAATAAAAAAAAAAGTCCTTAGTTCACTACAACGACTCATGAGTAACTCCTTTAAAGACAAATTGGTCAAATCCTTTTTCGTCTACCTAGACGACCTAATAATATTTTCCCCTACCGTTGAAAATCACCTTGACAACTTGGGTACATCTTACAGATCATCAGCATTGCTGGCCTTAAGATTCAACTGTCAAAATGTAAATTCCTTAAAAAGAAAATTACATTCCTCGGCCACACAGTGGACAATAAGGATAAGGGAATACACACGAACTCAAATAAGATCAGAGCCCTTGCTGAATTCGCCACTCCAAAAAACAAGGACCAACTCCACTCCTTTTATTGGCGCGGCAGTACATTACAGACATTTCATAAAAAAAAAAAGCTGCCCACATACCAAGTTCACATATAAGAACGCACCATTCTAATGAGACTCAGAAGAACAAGAGTGCTTTCAGAAATAAAACAGCACTATGCAAGGCACCCGTTTCTCGCATTTCCCGAGTTCACAAAGGAATTATTTCTGTTCACGGACGCCTCCTCCCTTAGGATAGGAGCAGTCCTACAACAAATAGACTCAAACGGGAAATATAGAGCGATAGCATACGCAACCCGTGTATTGAACCCTGCAGAGCGTAATTACTCCACCACCCACCGGAAAATTCTTGCTATAGTTTGTGCTCTGAAACACGCCCAAGAACTCGTCCTAGGACACAAAATCACACTCATGACAGACCATCAACTATCAACGGAGATTTTCAAAGGAAAAAATGCAAGGTAAGATAGCAAAGTGGCACACAACCATCTTAGATTTCAACCCAGAGATTGCCTATATAAAAGTAGAGTCAATTTTGTAGCAGACGCAGAAACCCCTCGATTGTAACAGTACCAACCACCCACTGTATTTTCCTTCAGGAACTTAGAAAGGAACAGAGAGATTACCCAAGTTGGCCACAGCTAATTACCTACCTAGAAACGGGAACTACATGAAAAAAGACTCCCTATCCCCTTCAGAAATTACACCTAAAACATGGAATTCTAAGTAGAGGCACTGCTAGTATATCCCAAACAGTGATCCCAAACTCCCTGATTCCTAGAGTCCTTTCCATGGCTCATGATAGCCTCATTGTCGGACATCCTGGTAAGGACAAATGTTTAGCAAATACTAGACGTGTATATTTCTGTCCTAAGATGCGCACCGACATCAACCGTCATATATAACACTGCACTACCTGTAACCAACTTCGTGGGGCTGACCCCAGAACACTCCAAATTAGAGACTTACCCATCTCCTCAGAATAGTGGGATACTATGGATATCGATCTTTTGAAGCTACCTCTAAGCCGTCAAGATTCCCATTACGTCCTGGCCGAGGTAGACCACTTTTTAAAATATACAATGCAGTGGCCCAAGCTTTAGTAGACAATATATTCTGCAGGTATAATATACCTCGTTAAATGTTTCTGACAATGGCACAGAATTTCGAAACGAGGTACTCCAAAACATAGCCAAACTATACTACATCAACAGGATACATGCCTCGCCATATCATCCACAAAGAAACGGACAAGTAGAGGGAACAAACAGAAAATCTTCGAAGTCCTCCGTCCCCTACAAGAGTGTCCTTGGGACACATGGGAAGACTGGCATTTATAAGTACAGGCCAACATTAATGGCTCTATCAACTCAGCAAGAAAGAACTCCCCACCACCTCATAATTTTCAGCCAACCCCTCCGTATGCATTATGACATACTAGAGAAACTTCCTCCTCCCACATACACCATAGAAGATTAAGCAAACCGCGTAGAAGTCACCATGCACTTTATTCACAAAGAAGTAAAAAAAAAAAAAAAAAAAAAAAAAAATCAAACAAGAAATTACAACAGACTTGGGCGAGACAATATAAATACTCTCAAACTTTGACTCACTCCAGGTGACGTTGTCATGCTTAAAAATCACAAAAGACCAAACAAACGTACACCAAAATTATTTGCCCCTTTGCAGTAGCAGAATACCTAAGCAACAACAGCTACTACCTTATAGACCCGCCCGATGGCACCCTCATCACAGCACATGGAGAGAAGCTAAAACCAAACAAATCAACTCTCGATACCAATACCATCCTAGACAGATGCGGTTTTCTACCAAACTGACTTCCACCTACCAACCAATATCACTCATCCTCAATCAAGAAATCTGAACCCCCTACCTGTCACATGTCATTACGATCCAGACAGTAATTCTCTATAACAAAACCAAATTCTTCCTCCCTTAGGTTACAGGAAGTTATGCTTACCTAAGCGAAAGTGATCACGATCTCTATTCACCAATATTATTCCCACTATAGAAAACTTCACACGCACCCCGAATATCCTAGTGTTTTGTGGTTGTAAAGGAAGAGAAGAGAGAATTTGTGTACGATGCTGCTATTTGTGTGTTCTTTTGATGTTTCTTGGCGTGTGTGGGTGTTCTGATATTTAGTTTAGTAGGTGTTCTGTGTTTGTGGAGACTGTGGCAAGTTTTGTGTACCTCACATGTCAAGGCAATCCTTGGCTTTGAAGACTTTCGTTTCATGGTGTTAATGATCTGTAGGTGTTGTCTTTATAAAGCCTGTGATTGTCGTTAGGACTTCGTTTTGTAAGGCCTGTAGGGTTTTGTGGTGTTTTAGTGAGATTGGGGGCCCATGTTTTGTGCAAATACTATGCCTACAAATTATGTAAGTTCCTTATGTCTAGGTGTGCATTTAGTCCATATATTTGTTGTGTGTTGTTTGAATGACATGGATGTATTGTATATTACGCCAAGAATCTTGGGTGTATGCGTATGTGTGGCATGAAAGTGTTGTTGATATAGATGCTTGGCATGTATTCGTGTTCCGCTGTCCAATTGGAGAGAAGTGTGGATTTAGATTTGGTTGGCGTATTTTGAGTCTATTTGTGGTAAACCAGCTGTTGTGTGTGTCGAGCTGTAGTTGTAATATTTCTGCAGCTTGGTCTGTGCCACGGTATATGGATGTAATTGCTATTTCGTCTGCATAAGAAGAGATTTATATTTCTGAAGTGTCGGGTGTGGGCATACAAGTACAGATTAAAAAGTGTGTGAGATAGAACTGAACTCTATGGTGCTCCGTTCTTAAAGTTTCTGGTGTGCTATGATTGGTCATTATATGACACATAGGTGTTTCTACCTTCCAGGTAATTGACCAGTCATTTTTTGCTGTTATTGTGCATGTTTGTGTTATACATTTTATTTGTGAGATTATGACGGGAGACATCGAAAGCATTACTAATGCTTAGTGTTATGAGAAGTATTCTGTGTGGAGGCTTATCTGAATTGATGTCATAAAAAACTTTTTGTGTGAGGTTTATCAGATAAGTGTTTGTAGAGTGTAGTTGTCTAAAACCGTGTGATGATTCAGCAAAGAGGGTTATGTGGTGTGATGAGTTATGAGGCGTTCTATGATTTTGGAGGAGGTGCAGAGAAATGTAACTGGGTTGGTAATGTTTATCGGAGAAGAAAACTGAAAGTCATTGTATCAGCGAATAAGGTAAGAGTGGTATCCAGATATGAAGGTTCAGTTGTTGATATATAGTTGCATGGAGAAAATAACTGGTCATATTCAGAGATGGGAGTGTATAGAAATACAGAAAATATTGGAATGAATAAGAGCGACATGTGCACTAGGAGAGGTAACATTGAAACTTCCTGCGTTCCGAAAATTAGTGAGCTACTAGGACGACGCTGAAATATTAAGGTTATCTCTTCTATTATATATGCCCATCTTATCTATTCCTATGTTTTTTGTATTTCTTTATACTCCCCTCCCCGAGGATGACAAGTGTGGTCGAAAGACCTCTTGGAGATACAAAATTTTCAAATGCCGCTTCAATTTCTAATAAACACCCTCGCTCCTTCGCAGAAAGATATTGCTCGGAAGCTTGTAAAGCTTTGGTGAAAACTCAACAACGATTCCGTTTATGTCGACATCCTGTCTTCATATATACATGTATATATATGTATATATATATATATATACATATATATATATATAAATATATATATATGTATATATATGATTATATATATATACATATATGTATATATATATACATGTATATGTATATATACATATGTATATATATACATATATATACATATGTATATATATATATATATATATATATATACCTATATCTACATATATTGGTATAAATGGGCAGTAAGTTATCTTGTAGACATGTTCGACTGAAGACCAGAACTAATTCTATATCCACTAACTTCTTAGTTATTTTATCAATTTTCCGAATGGTCTGTTTGTATCATGTAAGGAGGTCAAACACAATGCTTCCGAGATCCATGGTGTTATTGCAACGAAAAACATTGCACATATATAAAATACAAGCTTTCGGTAGAATTATAAAACCATCTTCAGGTAAGTAACAATGAACATACAGGACAGTGTTTAAATATGAATAAATGAAGTTACAAGGAGAGATAGGTTGCAGCTAAACGTTAGGTACTGGACGGGGGTGGGGCTTCAAATAAGCGGGAGTAGTTAGTAGACATCAGTTCACTGTAGCTGGACGTTTGGTCGTTGTTGCCACGCAGGCAAACTGTGTAGTTGCAAAGTACTAATTGTGTCAGTCTGTATATTAATGATAGGGGTGTTTTGTGCGATGTAGACTCTTTCTTATATGTGTAGTTTCTTTTTGTGTTGTATTGTTAAATATTTTTGTATTGTTAACTATATTGTTTAGAGTTTTGTGTGTTTGTAGCATGTGTTTGCGTATATTTCCTTCACGGGCATGCATTTAAGTTTTCTGCTCAGAACTAGTGGTAACACCAATATAATCAGCATTGTGGAGAAGTTTATAACCTTCTTCGGGGCAAATGAACTGGTACACCACATTAGTCTGTTTGAGGACAGAATTGTCTTTAGTCATATTATTTCTCATTATAAGGTTAGTGAATTTTGCGTTTTTATAGTATAAGATGAGGAACAATTTGTCATATGAGTTGGTGCATGTGGCATTACGTGCAATGATATCTTTTAGAACACGTTTGTCTGTTTTGTACGGTGGTGTCATTTGGTTTTTGTAATAAACTTTGAGTGCGGAAGGTGTGTTGTTTTGTCCGGTGTGTGTCATGTTGCGAGTGATGAAAAGTCTTGTCTCTTTGTCAATGAGGAAGTTGGAAAAGCCGTTATTAGTGAAAATCTGTTTAACGCGCGATATTTCAAAGTAGAATTTTTCCCAAGAGGAACAGTTTTTATATGCGCGTCGAAGATATGCCCGATTGACACTAATTTTGTAATGTTGGGGGCACTCGCTTGCTGAATTCAGGCATCTTTCGGTGTCAGTAATTTTCCTGTAAATAATGATCGTGTAATTGTTGTTTTCCCACTTCCTCTCCAATCATTAACATACAGACTGACACAATTAGTATTTTGCAACTACAAAGCGTAGCTGCGTGGCAACAACGACCAAATGTCTTGCTACAGTGAACTAATGTCTAGCTATCTCCTGCTTATTTGAAGCCCCACCCCCGTCCAGTACCTGTGTGTGTGTGTGTGTGTGTGTGTGTGTGTGTGTGTGTGTGCGTGCGCGTGCGTGCGTGCGTGCATGTGTGCGTGCGTGCGTGCGTGCTGTGTGTGTGTGTGTGTGTGTGTGTGTGTGTGTGTGTGTGTGTGTGTGTGTGTGTGTTGTGTGTGTGTGCACGTGTGCTTGTATATATATTTCTAAACAGAAATGTAGTAGCAAATTTGTAAATAACACACAAGAAACCCACAGTCGGAGAAATTAAACTTCGAATGAAGGAAGATTCTATATTTCGGCTACCAACTTATGCCCTCTTCAGGAAGGTACTTTCGTGAAGAGGGCTACAGTTGGTGGCCGAAATATAGAATCTCCTTTCATTCGAAGTTTATTTTCTCCGAGTGTAGGTTTCTTGTGTTTTATATATATATATATATGTATATATATATATATATATATATATATATATACATACATGTATATATACATATATACAAAAATATATACATACATATTATATATATACATATACATATATATATATATATATATATACCATTACGTATACCAAATGCTTATTTTTTTTCCTTTCACGGGAGGTAGCTAAAAAGAAAAAGGCATAGAAACCACTCCCACCCATTCCATCCCCTATATACTCCACTCCCCTCCACCCTCTTCCCTCCCTCACATCTTGGCATCTCCTGGATGACGGGTCATCCCTGCATCCTGTCCACTGCCCTGGGTCAGAAGCAGTGTCGCAAGACACAGTACATACACAGCAGAGCCGCTTCATTAATTCGGCGACCCCCCTCTCCATTCCCTCATGCAGAAAAGGAGAAGACGGGGAGAAATTCCTTCGGGCTGCGTCAATTTATTTCTCATACATACTCTATTCCATTTTTCTCACTCATCACTCTCATTTTCTTAGCACTTCCTACTGCAACTACCTTTCACTCCCTATCCTCCTTCACGTTTAGCAACTCCCTAAAACACTCTGCCTACCTTCCTCTTACTGCCTTCTTTTCCATTATCATCTCTCCATCTGCACCTTTTGTCTTTTTTTCTCTACTTGATTCGCCTCCTCTTCCTCTTTTAATTTCTTTCCAAAACATCTTTTTATTACTTTCAATTTTTTTTGTCATACTCTTACCTCATTTCACATCTGCTCTCTTCATTGTCTCATTTATCTTATGCTTGACCTCCCTTCTTTTCACTTTGTACCTCTCATACGATTCTCTCGTCCTAATTTGTAGCCAATCTATAGAAGCCTGCTTCTTCTCTTCTACACCCTTCTTTGCTTCCTCATCCCACCATTCACTACTCTTCTTTCTACTTCCTCCCGCCCTCCTTGTTCCACATACCATCTTCGCACACCTTATGACTCCCTCCTTGAACCATCCCCATTCCTCCACCACTCCTAGTTATACTCTATCCTTCACTCTCTCCCACTCCTCTTTCAGCTTCTTCTTATACTCCTTCTCCTTTTCTTTCTCATTTAAGTAGTTCACTCCAAGTACCTTCCTACCTTCTGTCCTTTTCCTCTTTCTCCACCTATTCTCCACTCTCAATTTACCTTCCACCAGAAAATGATCTGATATTTCCCACTTACTCCCCTTAGAACATGTACATCCTTAACTCTTCCTCCCATACTCCTGGTCACCACTATATAGTCCATTAATGCTCTATATACCACCCTTCCATCTACCACCCTCGCCCACGTGTACTTATGTTTGGCTTTCTTCCTAAACACTGTATTTGCTCTCGTCAACTCTCTTTCGAGACACATCTCCACCATCAATTCTCCACTATGATTTTTACCTGGAACTCCATACTTCCCAATCACT